>NW_013666657.1:37968-56323 GCF_000517525.1 Limulus polyphemus | reverse complement strand
CTTTCTTAATTAAATGACTATTGAATAAACATCATGGTGTCTATTTACTTTTGAGATGTCTCTGTATATGTATGTCTTAAAACACCCATATCCTTTGTTGCGATGGAAAATTTTAAATAATTCTAAATTGTTTCGTCATAGTATATTTTGGGAAATAGCTTTTTTTGTGTATGTGTGTTTTTGGATATTATAAAATGCCATGCAATCTGTCCCCCTAAAAACAACTGCACTGCCTTTCACCTATTCCACAAAATTTTTGAATTTCATTTTCTAAACTACATCGTAAAACTCGAAACGTAAATTACTGTTGGTTTATAAATATTCTACGTGTGGTTTTAACTGACAGTAAATAGAATGTTGAATAAACAACATATTATATACAATTCTCTTGTCAGTATTATATTCTAATCTGGGCTTCTAGTGTGAAATGGCATCGGATTTTTTCGAAGTTTAAAATTAACTTTTTTAAGTAACATATAATTATTTCTATTTTACCAGCATCGCTAGTGAACCACCATGGCATATCTAAAGATCTCGAGGCCAGAAACAATAACGTAAGATCGAGACTTTATTCCATTGATACAAATAAGGTAAGATTCATTTTTGATTGTTAAAAAGTTTGAAAAACCTATAAATGTTAGTTCGTTTTTTCTGAGTTACTTAGGCTGTTTAAGGAAATGGAAATAATTAACGAAGAGTAAATAAAAATTCAAGTATTATAGGTTTGCTCTTCCCTCATGTGACGAACGACCCAAGTTGATATTATGGTATTACTGTAGATTCTGAGTTACTCAGGCTGTATAAGGAAATGGAAATAATTAACGAAGAGTAAATAAAAATACAAGTATTATAGGTTTGCTCTTCCCTCATGTGACGAACGACCCAAGTTGATATTATGGTATTAGTGTAAATTCTGAGTTATCAATCAAAAAAAGGATAAACATATGGTAGCATAAGAAAATATATACTGCTATGTTTAAGGCTATCACAGAATATTAGTTTATATGTTATTCACTTTTATTTTGTACTCCTTGTAATAATGTATTCTATTAATGATAACTTGTTTTTTAGTCTCAATAACTACAGCTCATGTATCGATATCACTTGTGCGTTTCTATAATTATTCCTAATACTAGAGGAGAGACTTTAGTAAAAGTAATAAAATAAACAATTCACACAGTATGAAATTAACTCTTTTTACTTTAGCTTGGATACATAGTACTGTATTGTTGTATTGAAAATTAACACAAACATTATTATTTTACAACAATACAGATTATGTTGCCCAAACTCAGACTTGTGTCAGTTATAACACAATAGATTGTTGTAGCAATCCACAATTAATTTGAAATCCCAAGGATTATGGATCAGCCAACAAATTTGTGGTATGTTTTGTTATCACACAACGATTATGTTGTTTTTAACTTGAATTTGTGTTATAGCCATACAAACATCAAATTTGTGTTTTGTTTTGTTATCACACAACGATTATGTTGTTTTTAACTTGAATTTGTGTTGTAGCCATACAAACATCAAATTTGTGTTTTGGTTTCACAGTGCAGTGAAAATTCTCTGCAACCCAGGATTCTAAACTGATACTGTTCAAATTTTAGAAAATGTTCAGATCTAAAACAAATAATTAACTTCAGAAACTTAAAATAATATCACAATGTTACGTTGACTTATTTCCACGAGCACTGTTAACTTCCGAATGATTCCACCTTGATAAAACAGGCAATAGAAAACAGGCAATATTTCAGTCTATCATAAAACAACTTGGATATCAAAATTACGTAAACTAGTTATGAAACTTTTTCATTTTTTTTTTGCAAAATCACATTAATTTTTAGTAATTCGTTCTATAGAACGGTATTCCTAAGTACACATTGAAACACTCGAAACTTGAAAACCAAGTTTAAACAGTTTGTTTTTCAAATCAAGCTTATGGTGTCCGGCTTCAAGCAGAGAGCTTCGTGTGTTTAGATCGCGAAAAATAATTAAATACGTTTAACTATTTTTTAACCTTTCCGTGACAACATTCTACACTCACTCAAATATGTTAAATATATCATGTGGAAATAAATTCTTCACGCACGGCATTTCAGACCATTGCGTGCGATAATACAATGTGTTTGGCTGAAGGTCTTTTTATGTTATTACTTTTAACTAGCCACTAATGGATTCCATCTTGGTGTAGTAGGTAAATAAATAATTGATTACTAGCTTGTCATCATCAACCTTGTCGAAATGTTGTACATTTGCTGTTATGTTAAACTTATATTAAAGGTTTTCTTCGTTACGCATTCAAGCCGTCTCCAAGCATTATTAGTCTCCAAGTTGGTTCCTCGTCATCGAATTTGAATTCATTACTAGCTTGAATGTACCCATAGTTTTTGCATTAATTCTTTTTGTTTTACTAATGTTGGAATATTTTGGTTATTAATTAGATTATTGTTTCATACAGTACAAATATATATATATACGATTTTAACAAAGAAGAGAGGTACATATAAAGCTGTGTATGTTTGATATCCTGGCATTATTTGTAAAATTACCTATGAAATTTATTATGGAAATCTGAAATGTTGTTTTTATCTGCCGAAAAAAGTAATTTTAGAAAGTAAGTAGACAAATTCTGACATAAAACGATTACAGAACAGTATTTTAAGTTGTTGTAATTCTGACATAAAACAATTACAGAACAGTATTTTAAGTTGTTGTAATTCTGACATAAAACAATTACAGAACAGTATTTTAAGTTGTTGTAATTCTGACATAAAACAATTACAGAACAGTATTTTAAGTTGTTGTAATTCTGACATAAAACAATTACAGAACAGTATTTTAAGTTGTTGTACTTTAATCCTTTAATGAAACCTGAAGATATTTGTTTTTGTTGACCCATAATTACAGTAAATTCCTGTTTGTTTTTATTGACCCGCAGTACAGTACATTTGTTTCTTTTTGTTGACCAGAGATATAGTGCATTTCTATTTATTTGTGTTGATCCACAATTACAGTGCATTCCTGTTTGTTTTTGTTGACCCATAGTTACAGTACATTCCTGTTTGTTTTTCTTGACCCATAGTTACAGTACATTCCCGTGTGTTTTTGTTGACTCACAATACAGTGCATCCCTATTTGTATTTGTTGACCCGTAGTACAGTGCATTTATATTTATTTTTGTTGATCCACAGTTACAGTAAATTTCTGTTGATTCACAGTTACAGTAAATTTCTGTTTGTTTCTGTTGACTCACAGTTACAGTATATTTCTGTTTGTTTCTGTTGACTCACAGTTACAGTAAATTTCTGTTTGTTTTTGTTGACCACAGATGCAGTGCATTCCTGTGTTTTGTTACCCACAGTTACAGTACATTCCCGTGTAATTTTGTTACCCACAGTTACAAAGCATTCCTGTGTGTTTTGTTACCCACAGTTACAGTATATTCCCGTGTGTTTTGTTACCCACAGTTACAATGCATTCCTGTATGTTTTTGTTGAGCAATAGTTACAGTACATTCCTGTTTCTTCTTGTTGACCAACTTTTTCAATACATTCCTATGTATTCTTGTTGACCAACATTTTCAATACATTCCTATGTATTCTTGTTGACCAATTTTCAATACATTCCTATGTGTTCTTGTTGACCAAAGTTTTCAATACATTCTTATGTGTTTTTGTTGACCAACATTTCAGTACATTCCTAAGTGTTATTGTTGACCAACATTTCAGTACATTCCTGTTTGTTTTTGTTGACCAACATTTCAGTACATTCCTGTTTGTTTTTGTTGACCAACATTTCAGTACATTGCTAAGTGTAATTGTTGACCAACATTTCAGTACATTCCTAAGTGTTATTGTTGACCAACATTTCAGTACATTCCTAAGTGTTATTGTTGACCAACATTTCAGTACATTCCTAAGTGTTATTGTTGACCAACATTTCAGTACATTCCTATGTGTTATTGTTGACCAACATTTCAGTACATTCCTAAGTGTTATTGTTGACCAACATTTCAGTACATTCCTATGTGTTATTGTTGACCAACATTTCAGTGCATTCCTGTGTGTTTTTTATAACAAATGCAATGACTGTTAATGTTTTTCAGTTAATCGCAGGAACCGACTACATTATATTAGCATCAGGTCAAAATAGATTCCATCTTGAAACTAAGACACCTACCACGCTCCGCATAAGACGAATCAACTCGTCTCCTCTGGCTGTTACACTCCATGGAAGGAATGTTGTAAGCGCCCAGAAAGACAGCACGTTTGAAGCCGACGTAGAAATATGTAACGGTATCGACTTGTTAGAATCAAAGATTGAGGTACGTGAATGAAGCAAAATACATTCTGATTTTGAAACAGTTGTTTGAAAAGGCATACACCTAGCCTTGAAACATTGACCAGAAATTCACAAATAATTGAGCCCCAAATAGATTTTACACATTAGTCAACACCATTAACTCCCCGGTAGAGAAAGGACTCAAATAAGATCAAATTCTACGTCACATCTAATATCAGTTGGATCCTTATTATCCCGTTTACTTACTCATTATCAGGTATTTTTTATCCTTCGAGGTTAAGTATCTTAGGTGATGTAATTTTAGTTATTTAAGTAATAACTTGTGTTTCTTAGGTCATAATGATGTAAGTATCTTGTGTGTTAGGTAATTTATTATTGTGGTAATACAGGCTAGAGTATTAATACTTATGTGAATTGGGGTTATTTTTAGGGTATAAAAAGTTTTTTCTTCTTCTTTTCCAATTCTGATTGGCTTTCGTCAGACCAATTGGTGACCCTGCCCTTCCGATCGAAATTCAACGCCTAAATTGTTTTTTCTTATTAGGGTAGAGAATTAGTATTTTAAAGTGGAGGGCTTGTAAGTTAAATTTTCTTCACTTTTCGCCTAGTTATGTGTGTGTAAGTTTATGTAGTCTTAAAGTTTATAATTCTTTTAAGGTTTCCAGTAGCAGAAATGATTAAATGTAGATATGGTAAGTCTGTATCAAAACTTTTTTAAATGGTGAACAATTATATCTGAAATTTTCAAAAACTAAATTACATCATTATTTTTTTTTGAATGACTTTAAACGGTTAAAAGTGACTCTAAGGTTTCTGTTACGAAATTTCGATATTCTAAGACGTATCACAAATTTTACAATGAGCTGTTTAACTTTAGAATTAAACAAAAAAGTCAACTGGGTAAACTGTCATTAGACAAACTGTAGATACACTCAAATTATTGGAAAATAAAGTAGGGTTTCTTGCTTTTTATGCATTTAAGACAATTCATTGAAACACAAAATAATGAAATTTTACTATAGATTAGAGGTAAGCAGCTAGCTAAGTTAAATAGTCTGAGGTGACAATTAGGAAAACCTGATGATGTGATTTTTATCTTTTCTAAATAAGTTCTGGATGGCATTAAGAAACACGTGTTAGCCCGGGGTTTAAAATTTAGTGTTCCTAGGTGCAAAACTACTTTTAACTTGCTGTTTTCATATCCAGTAGCATTAAATTTTCTTTATTATTGCTGATATATTCGACTTTACTGAAATAAAAATATCAAGTCTCTTCCAATACTCTAGTCCAGTGGTTCTCAAACGTTTCAGGCTCGCGTTTCACTTTTTTTTTTAAGTTACAAATTCAGCCCCAATTTTTAAAAAAGATAAAAAAAACTTGTAATAACAAAAAATTCACATTTTTATCACTTACCCATTAATGCGAAGGATGTGATTGTTTTTCTGGCATGATTAAAGAATATGTGGTGCCATTTTTGCCAATTTAAAGGGAAGAAAATACTGGCGAGTCTATGTAACTAGAGGGTAAATCTATAAGTGAGGAGAATGGTACGTATATGTACGCGAAAAGCTCAGATAGGGCTTAATACAAATTTTATGATTTTATATACCATCGACATTAGCTCCATGTACCACCAGTGGTACTCCACGTACCACCAGTGGTACTCGTACCACAGTTTGAGAATCCCTGCTCTAGATCTATAGTAGTTGTTGGTCGCTGAATGGTTTTGGCCATAGAGCGCCTTTTTTAAGTAAAAATTAACACGGAACTTTGACCTTTAAAAATCGACTTTCTACAATGTTACACATTACTATCACCATGTTTTGCTATTACGTTATATGAAGATTGAGAAACGCATGTATATTATGTATTTTACAGTATGACAACAGGTAACATAAAATCTAAAGTTTCATATGTGCTTATTTTATTTGTGGTGTGCACGTATAAATACAAATACTCAGATTATCAGATGTATGTCAGCAATCTAATATTATAAGTAAAGATGATTTCAAGCAGAGGCTGAATACTGCCTAGTGATTAGGAATGTCTGACTGAGGGGCAAAAAGTCCAAGGTTTGAGTCACGATATGCTGTTGGAAGCACTCTGCTCTTTTAGCTGTAGGACATTACAGCTCTGACAGTCAATCCCGTTATTAAAAGAAGCCACGTAGGCGGCGAGTGTTGTTATCTGGTGACCCTCACTCCGTTCAGCAATTCTAAATTAGGGATACTATGTCTGAGTTGTGGGGTCGCTGATCTTCGCCCTTAGATCATAGGTCTCATAAATTGCCGTTCAGGTTGAAAATTTGAATTCTAGTTCTTGCTCACGCTTTCTGCTGCTTATATTGAGTTCAAAGACATCATTTCGACTTTTATGTAGAAATTATCTACACCTCCCCCATCAATCCTCAGTTCTTTTAAAATATACCAACAGATATGACGTTTTTTGTCACCACCTCCTTCAGATTGGGGTATAATTGGAATTTTCACCCTGAACGGCACCTTATACAACACACTGGCTAAACGTCCAAGTCAGAAACTCTTTGGGTTTAGGCATAGTCGTCCATTATTTTGAGATTTGTTTGTTTGTTTTTAGAACAAAAAGCCATGTGACGCTATCTGTTGTGTCCGCCGCGGGGAATCGAACCTCGGATTTGAGCGTTGTAATTCCATAAATTTGCTGCTGTCCCGTCGGTGGACCCATTATTTTGAGCTATTGACCAAAATCAGCAAACCCAGTTAGCAGCATCAGGGCTTTGAACCGAATAACGAGACTGATTGTCACGTTTATAACGCGTCCAAGTGAATAGCGTGTTCACCGTCATCAGACTCGAATCTCGGGTCCTGTGCTTTGCAGCCCGACATGCTAACTTCTAGGCCACTCTCAGTCTTAGCTTAACATATATGCTTACTTAGTGTTATTTGCTGTACTGAAATGTTTAGGTCTATGTGATTGTAAGTAACACGTAAAAGCTCTATGTTCTAATGTTTTACAATTTTCAGTATTCGTGGTCAGTAAACAGTTCTGAGATTCGATTAGCTGGCTTAACAGGAAAGTCTGTCACTTTGTCCAAGGGAACTCTTCATGGTGGATATGTGTACAAAATTACTGTCACTGGTAAGCATGATATTCCACAGAATAGTAAGCATGATAGTCCATAGAATAGTGAGCATGATATTCCATAGAATAGTAAATGAAAATTAATATTCACAGTAGCAAGTAAGGAGAATAAACTCGAACTCTTGTCGAAAACGTAACAACACGTTCACAATTGTTTTTATTATACACAGAGAGATACAGTTAAATAGATAGAAAGTTACCTATACAATGATCAGTTTGTGATTTTTGATTATAATTTATGTCAAAAAACTTGCAAATAAATAATCTCCCTAGTTTTTAACGGTTAATCAAATCATATGCCATAAGAATTTAAGGAAACTCCTTGGAAAAAAATATTGTTAGCATTTTAAGGTACTATATGATCATGATATTATAACGCTGTTAAAATTCAAAACTTGTTGTCTAAATAAAGACGAATGTCGCTTAGCAACCCTATCTTATCACTAACATGATTTCTTTTAGCAGCATGTGAGCAATGAAGCACTTATAAAGCCGAATCAATACTGAAATTATAATCTTTAAAAAACGGCTGAGTTAATATACAACAGCATCGTAATGATATGTAATTTTAAAACGGCTACTCTGTAATAAAAGTTAACACTATATTTGATATTTGTCATGTTCCCAGTTTGCCCCTGAAGAAGAAAGGTCCACCTTTCGAAAGCGCTCGAGTTATAGGGTTTTTATTCATTTCTGTCAAGAAGTTTTGAACCTACCTGTTTGTTCTAACATCACGTTTGTAATGTTTAAAACATTACCAGGACGTTTTTCTAAACAACTACAAGTCATTTTAACAAAAGAATAGAACGCTATTTATTTAAAGTTAAAAACTGTTTAGTTCTCATATAATGCAATATATATTAAAATTTTATTTATAATACGCTAACTTCCACAAAAAAATCAGGTTTCGATACCCGCGGTGGGTAAAGCACAGATAAACTATCGTGTTTGATTTTTGCAAACATACAAACAAACTTGAAGAAGAAAAGATAACCCTGAATACTATCTTCAAAGTTAAGACTTTCTCATAATATTACCAGATTATATGATTGTATCATTAAGTTTCCATTCGTTACGCCCCCCAGTGGCACAGCGGTATGTTTGCGGACTTACAACACTAGAGTCCGGGTTTCGATACCCATTGTGGGAAAAGCACAGATAGCCATTGTGTAGCTTTGTGATTAATTACAAACAAACATAGCCCGTTACTTTTTAAAAGCTCCCAGTGGCACATCGGTATGTCTGCAGACTTTCGACACTAGAAACCGGGTTTCGATACCCGTGGTGGGCAGAGCACAGATAGTCCTTGTGTAGCTTTGTGCATAATTAAAACAAACAAACAAACCATTCGTTACATTAGAACACCGTCGATTTGCACGTGTGATGGAAATTAGAAAAGGCGCTAATTTAATTTTTCTTTTTATCTTTTACTGAAACTTTATTTCGTCTTTAGTAGCTATACCCCAACCCTTACAATGAAGTCAATTGATTTCCAGTATTTGCTGTCCCATTAAAAGGGCAATGATCTGACGAATTCTCCATCTTTATCTTTATAAAAGTGCTATGAAGTTTGTTTGTTTCTTGTTAAGCGCAAAGCTACACAATGAGCTATCTGTGCTGTGCCCACAACGGGTATCGAAAACTGGTGTTTAGCCTATATAAGGCTTCAAACTTACTGTTGAGTCACTGGGGCGCTACGAATTCCTAAAAAATCCTCTACAATCATTAAATGAACTCGAAGATTGTAATCGGCCCTATTGAGGGCTAGGCATATAAAAAGACAGTTAAAAACCGGTATTGCAACCAAACTGGGGCTATCGCAAACCAGTGGTTAACGTGTCAGACTGTAGTTTCGAGGCTCCTGGTTCGTGCCCCATTATAGCTAAAAAAAAAAAACTCATGCTCCGCACTTTTCAGCCGTAGATGTGTTATAAGAGCGACAGTCAATTTCCACTTTACAATTAGAGTAGCCCTTGAGATGGCTTAGGATGGGGTTGACTATCTGCCTTCCATCTAGTTCATCACTTCAAAATTGGATATGGCTAGCGTAGGTACCCCACCCCCGAATAGTATTGCGTAAAATTCAATAAAAAACATATGCACTGGCCATTCACTTTTGTTTTTTAACTCTTACTCCTTTCCGTTTTTTCGCTTAAAATTTGAAGTTTATGTATTTTCATATTATATTGATATTCATTTCAGATCAGATCAAGATACCTAATAGTTCAAAACCCAACCTTTTAGTGCATAAAGCTTATTAAATATGCCGCTCTTACGTTCTTCTTTTTATAAAGTAAAAGTAGTGATTTTCGAAATATGTCTTTGCCAAAAAAGAACAGATTAAAACCGTATGCACATACAGTGATCTCTTTTCGTGCCTTTTGAATGTCAGGAATTACCATCAACTTAACCAAAACCACATTCAAAGAACAACTTATAATATCATAGTTATATTTTTCTCGATTTTACTGCAAAAGGAATCTAAGGAGATTCCAAATTTTGATAAACTTTATTATTATTTTCCTTTTTTGTTTTTGATAATAATATATAAAATAGTAATACATGAAAAGTGTCTATAACAATTGTTTGCTACCTGTATTAGAATATTGAGTCTTTATATTTTTCTTATAGTTGTTGTGAATGGATCCAGTGGATTTATAAAAAAAGAAACATCTCATACATTCCGTGTAGCAATGGAACCTCTCCAAGCAAGAATAAACTCATGCAATATTTCAGTAGGGAATATGCAGAGATTCTCACTAGATGGCTCTTATTCCTTTGACCCCAGTAATACTCCTGATGCCATGCAATACGAATGGTCGTGTTTTCTACCAAATTACACTACTAAGTGCCCTCTTGCGGGTAACCTGACTAGTAAACCTGTCCTAGAAGTGGAACCAGGCTCCCTTCCACCAGATACGTAAGTGGAGCAATTCAGAATTTAGTCAGCATTATTGTGATAGCTTCACTATTTTAGAAGGAACATTAAACGTTGTTGGATAAATTACATCGTTTCTCTCATAAAACTTTAATAAGTCCCATGAGGTCAGCTTCAATATTCCTTTTGTGAAGAAACTATGGGAGTAAAATAGGATTAAATTCTAAACAACTTGGGCGTGTGTGAAGAGTCTCGTTTTTATTCATTTATCCGGGATTGACGGCTTCTCTAACTGATCAAGAATTCTCTACCCTGTGTACCATCAATATATATATATATGTATGTATAAAATCTCTGTTTGTAACGTTTCCTCTGTTGGTAACGCTCGACATTTTGTTGGTAACATTCAAACTGGCTCATTGGTTTGTCTCGAGTTCAAATCCCAGTCAAGTGGAGATTTCCCTATAAGTTTTAAATTATTAACTTATTATGTGTAGAACAAGGTATTACAATATTATGAAAAATCATAATAACATGATAGTTTAAAATTACGGTATCGAATTAACTGCTAACATGTGATCACGAAGACTAAATTTCACAGTGGTTACAGTTCTGGACTGCCATGTGGAGGTATTGTGTTCAAAGCCTGATCCAGTTGGGATTTTAGGTTTTTCTCATCATATTTAATATAATTTTTACAACAAACTCTTTGAATATTCGGAAAAATACGAATACAATTATAGATTAAATCATGGATAATATCATATTACATAATAAACAACAGAGACTATATGGGCCAAAAACAACTTAAATATATTTTCAACGCACTAGATATAGCTACTATACATTATTGATGTTTTCCACCTTAGATAAGAGATATATATAAAAATTTAGTAAAAAAATGTCTAAGCGTTTTTTAAGAAAAGTGAATTTGCCCTTAACCATAAACTTCATTGCCTTTGCCATCACAGTTAGTACATTGCAGTATCAGACACTTGAACATGTAATTTTTCTTCGAGAACCAGCTTTTTCACATGGTTCATTCTGTAAGGCTTTATCGAGAAGAAGATTTGAACATAGTATAAAAAAATATGCATAAGTCAATATTCTAATTCAGGAATACTTATAGGAGATGACCTATAAGTATAAGGATAGTAATAACATTAACTGTTTCATGATTGAGACAATACCTGAAACTTATAATCCTATTTAAAGGACGTATGATTGAATTTCGCTATTAATTCAAAGCTAAAGAAACTACTTCTTTTGTAACCAAGTGCTAACTAATTCTTTCAATACGTATAGGTTATATGTCATTAAGAAGTGGTTTGTCTTCATGTACAAATAAATACAAATAACAGAGAAAACAAGTACCTCATTGCACTGTAAATTTCGAGTGTTTTACATCTATTGGAACAAATATGTCTGGGAGAAAGGATGCAGGAAAATTATTGTTTTCGCTCAGTAGTTTGCAGTACGTGTCATGTTTTATTAAAAATTGCTTACATTGCTGGTCCGTGTATTACACATACACATAGTATCTAGAGTTACAACTGTGGTGGCGACTATGTAGTAAATAATACCATAAATACGAATGAGTCTTTAGCATCATATGTATCTAATGCACGACAAATAATTTATTCCTATAAAACAGTCTATACTATCTCACTTCTACGTCCAATAGTAAAGCGCCCTTTCTTCTTTATTCGTTTCACTGTTCCAGAATTTTCGCGCAAAGCTACACAAAGGGCTATCTGCACATAGGCGTCCCTAATTTTAAACTGACGGACTGGAGGAAAAGAAGCTAGTAAACAGCATACATTTCCAACACTCTTATCTGATATTTTACTGTTATTTGCATAGTGCACCTTGGCTCCAAATTTCAGAGCGCGCTTTTGCGCAACGGGCCGCAAACCATCAATCCCCAGATTTACAACTCAGATAAATTAGCCTTTAGGCCACGCTCGACCCACATTCTTTCTGCCATTAACTCTTCTATCTAAAATGACAATAAATTTTCGTTAAAAAGTATTCCTTAGAGGAAGTAACCACAATTCTGAACAAACTTTAACCAGGATTACAGTAAGTAGGAAACGTGGATGTGGTAGAATAAAATGGCTTCTGTCTTGTGACATAATGTTGTAAGTCTGCTTGTGTTTATGTAGCTCCTTGTTGTATAATCACTGCTATATTTGTGGTGCTCAAACATCTTTAATTTCTGAATGTAATATCTATACAACTAGTTAAGTGTTAAAAAAAACAACTTCTGATGTTATTCGAAGTATGAAATATTAAAGACACACCATCTTGATACGATAACGAAAAGCTAATAATAAAATAAATTGCCAAACGGCTAGTTGTCAAATTTTACTCAGTTGCAAACATTATTCCTTTTCACATTTAACTTCTGTGTTTAATTAATAGATCCTGCAGTTATTAAGAAATACCAATCATGAAAATCCATCATTACCCTAATTTTCAAACACTGTTAATGAATATATTATGTTTGAGATTTTTTACATTTTTTAGCCCCTCAGTGGCTCAGCGGTAAGTCTAAAAGCTTATAACGCTAAAAATCGGGGTTTGATACTTGTGGCAGGTATAAAACAGATAGCCCATTGTGTAGTTTTGTGCTTAACAATAAACAAACATTTTTAAAGCAAAAAACAAAAGTACACGAATTCCACAATTAACATTAGTGTAACAAAAAGATAAAACATTGCGTGAAGCAAAAATCAATACATAATTCTTTTCAAAAACAAACCGATTCTAAAAAATAAAGGAAAACAGCAACGTGTGAACAGTTAGTAGTATTCAAGTAATAAGACGTGGCCAACGTCAGTTTTACTGCTGTTGCCAGGCGCTCTCAGAAGTTCAGAAAGGCCCGGGCCACTTCTATCTTTTGAGGCCTCTGGCTATAATAATAAAAAAAAGTGATGACACATTAAAACAAAATAAAACAATCATTAGCTCAAAAGAAAAGTGAAACATAATTTCAATATTCAATTTGTATATATGATGTGAAGCTCTAAAATGAGAGTGTGTGTCACATTTTTACTGATTGGGAGGCACATAAAAACAGGTCACTAGATTTAACAAATGCAAAAAATAAATAAAAATGGTATAAATTTGAGGTCCCTATTGAGATTGAGGCCCGGGCCAAATGGCTCTTCTGTCCCCCCCCCTCTAATCGGTCCTAGTTGTGGCATTTTAAAAATGTAATTACTATAGTACTTTTCGTTTTGAGACTTTAAAATATACATTCCACCTAGATGAAAAAACGTGATTTTCGTATACTTGAATATTTTATTGGTATTAATGATTCAATCTTTGCTTTTCTGATTTTAGAATATAATGATTTATAGTTATTAATGCTTTCTCTGTATAATATCTTGACCCTTTGAAAACAATAATTTATCATTTGTCGAGCTTATTGTACATATTTAGGCCAATTAAATTTATTCGGTGTGTTTTTAAATAAATAGGAGTTTTCTAAGTGGTTTCTCTTAATTTTAGTAGTGAATAACACACGCACTACGTGCTCCAACATTATATCTCAAACTGTTTAGAAGGTTGGATATAATAACTTTGCTGTTGTACTAATGAAATGAATGTTTAGTTGCTGAACCAACTTCAGGTATTTTGTTTTTTCAATAACCTTCTGAATGTTTAGTTTCTGAACTAACTTCAAGTATTTTATTTTTTCAATAACCTTCTGAATGTTTAGTTTCTGAACTAACTTCAGGTATTTTGTTTTTTCAGTAACCTTCTTAATGTTTAGTTTCTGAACTAACTTCAGGTATTTTGTTTTTTCAGTAACCTTCTGAATGTTTAGTTTCTGAACTAACTTCAAGTATTTTATTTTTTCAGTAACCTTCTGAATGTTTAGTTTCTGAACTAACTTCAGGTATTTTGTTTTTTCAGTAACCTTCTTAATGTTTAGTTTCTGAACTAACTTCAAGTATTTTGTTTTTTCAGTAACCTTCTGAATGTTTAGTTTTTGAACTAACTTCAAGTATTTTATTTTTTCAATAGCCTTCTGAATGTTTAGTTTCTGAACTAACTTCAGGTATTTTGTTTTTTCAGTAACTTTCTGAATGAAATCGAAGGATAATAATTTCATTTTTGAAACATTATAAAGTTGACTCACTTTGGCCAATATTTCTAATCTTGTAGATATATTTTCAATCTGAGAGTGACCAAAGACGATCGGGAAAGCACAACAAGTACCATAGTTAACGTTGTATCTGGTCGGCTACCGACCGTCGTCATTGAGACTGGTAGCAATATTCGTGTCAGTTCAACGTCGGACATACGAATAATGGGAAGAGTCACGAGTGATGTTGACGTTGTTATCCGGTGGTCCAGTGTAGAAGGCAAAGGTAGGATAAGACTTTTATGAATAGATAGTAGTCTCGTCAATTTATAAAGAATACGAAATCTTCCTACGAACTATTATAACGATTTACAATATCGTCCTTCACATTTAAACGTTAACTTTGCCCATTTGCTGGAGTTGCACTGAATCTATGTCTACGAAGCCGTTAAGGCTCTCTAATAAATACTTTATTCTATAAGAGTCATTATGGGACTATCATGTGCGTTTTTTAAAAATAATCGTTATGAAATAGCCGCTTACACACGTTTAGATGAACAATATACTCTACAGTTTGTTTCTTTTATAGCAAAGTCACATGAAGCTATCTTCTGTCTCCACGGCGGGGAATCGAGCCCCGGATTTTAGCATTGGAAGTCTCTAAACTTATCATTGTCCCACCGGGGGACATACTTCACAGAACTTCAGGACATCTAAGAACTGTTCAAACCCGTTTATTGAAATATATTTATTTTAACATCTGGTTTAACTTGTACATGAGTACTTTAGCCACTCATTTCGAGATTCCCAACATGATTCGAGTTTTGGTCTAAATTAATGACTCGCTATAATCAGATATAGATTATAAAACTGAAGTTATCAGTTGGGTATAAAAGGGTCGAGAAGATAAGATAGAAATAAAAGTTGGTAACTCAACTGCTTATTTTAGTATTAATTTGCTTTATAGTTTTTATCACGGGGAATTTTTGACAAGATAGGTTCACTGTCAACGTTGGCCTCCCAGTGACAAGTTTTGTTTTCGACGCCTGTGTTATGTTAGGATCCTATTTAAACTGATATTTTTATGTGTTACGTAAATGTGATTTTACAATGAATTACAATCACATTTACCGTCAGTATACCATAATTTCTAGCAATAAAATTGTTTTTGTTTATCGAGTACACTTTCGATTATTTATTGTCTTTGGGTTTGTTTCTTTTTTTTATGCGAAGGACTCGACTGTGGTTTAGTGGTTAATGTGCCAGACTATGAAACACTACATTAAAGTGGTTTGTTTCCCGTTGCCACCGACTGTGGCTTAGTGGTTAATGTGCTAGACTATGAAACACTACATTAAAGTGGTTTGTTTCCCGTTGCCACCGGGTGTGGCTTAGTCGTTAATGTGCCTAGACTATGAAACACTACATTCAAGTGGTTTGTTTCCCGTTGCCACCGGCTGTGGCTTAGTGGTTAATGTGCTAGACTATGAAACACTACATTAAAGTGGTTTGTTTCCCGTTGCCACCGGCTGTGGCTTAGTGGTTAATGTGCCAGACTATGAAACACTACATTAAAGTGGTTTGTTTCCCGTTGCCACCGGCTGTGGCTTAGTGGTTAATGTGCTAGACTATGAAACACCATAAAATTGCGCTCCGTACTTTGGGGCTATGTGTGTGCGTTATAAGAGTGACGATCGAATCCAACTATTCTATTAAAGTAGTCCAAGAGCTTGTGATGGGTGCTGTTGGCTACCTGCCTTCCCTCTAATCTATCAGATCAAAATTAGGGACGTCCATGCGCAGATAGCCATTTGTGTGGCTTAGCGCCAAAAACAAATCTTATAAAACTAGCAATAGAAAAAAATATCTAAAGCGTGTTAAAAGACACTTCTATTCATTGAAATTACAGATGAACAAATACATTGGTCGCATTTTATTTTCAATTAAATCTGTGACAAGACACATATTCAGCGGTAGCACTTCCATGTTGTCAGTCACATCTGTGACAACATAGATGTTCAGCAGCAGCACTTCCATGTTGTCAGTCACATCTGTGACAACATAGATGTTCAGCAGCAGCACTTCCATGTTGTCAGTCACATCTGTGACAACATAGATGTTTAGCAGTAGCACTTCCATATTGTCAGTCACATCTGTGACAACATAGATGTTCAGCAGTAGCACTTCCATGTTGTCAGTCACGTCTGTGACAACATACAGGTTCATAGCAGCACTTCCATATTGTCAGTCACATCTGTGACAACATACATGTTCAGCAGCAGCACTTCCATATTGTCAGTCACATCTGTGACAACATACAGGTTCAACAGCAGCACTTCCATATTGTCAGTCACATCTGTGACAACATACAGGTTCAACAGCAGCACTTCCATATTATCAGTCACATCTGTGACAACAAACATGTTCAGCAGCAGCACTTCTATATTGTCAGAAATGACTATTCTAAATACTAGGGAGAAGGAAGGAACTTTTTTTCAAAAGTTCTTGGATTATTGCATGTTTTTAAAGGTGTTTTATAAAATCATAAATTAAACTTTTACACATTCATCGAGGCGAGCGCGGCCCAATGGTAAGCGTTCCGAACTGTGGAGCTGAGGATTCGTGGTTAGTGTCCCCGTTACCTTCAAACAGAAATAAATAAATAAATAAAAATCGCGATCTGCGCTTTGGAGCCGTGGGTGTGCTATAAGGGTGGCAGTCAAATCCCACAGTTTGGTCTGGTAATTTAGTCCAAGAGTTGGTGGTAGTTGGTGTTGACTAGTTGCCTTCCTTTCTGTCTATCACTTCAAAAACAGGGCGGGCTAGTGAAGGTATCTCTGGAGTAGCTTTGAATGAAGTCCCACATTCAGTGAAAATACGGACTTTTATCTTCGGGATAGAGATGACGACGCTGTTGCATTTACACGTACGTATGTATTTTTTACCGAATTTAAGTGTGAAAGTAGTAAAGAAAATTTGATTTTCACACAGTTGATAGACAAAACTTTGAATTTGGGTGATCTTAAGGTTCATTATAATCTGATATATTAAAATTTGGAGCTGCTGTTAATATTTTCTCATCCTTTCTGCCAGATCTTGCCACGTTAAACCTAACAGGTGTTTCACCATTCACGTCGTCTCGTGTGTACGCAGCTCCTTTAGTGGACGCTCTGGTACCGCTTGTGATTCCCACAGGTCGGCCTTCATGGATGGCTAAAACTAACCAGATTAGACTTCAAGGAAATGCCATTTACAAGTTTAAACTGAAAGCCGAACCACTGGACAATCCTTCAGCCTACAGTGAAGTTCTAATTAGAACGAACGCACCTCCAGCGTTACGTCACCTGAAGGTAATCGAACATCATTTGAAGCTGTTCTTCAACATTTATATAGTATTGTTAAAAAAAAAAATAGGCAGTGCGTTCAAAATCAATAATGTCTAAAGATAAAATACCATGTGGGCCCAGCTTGGCCAGGTGGTTAAGGTGCTTGACTCGCAATCTGAAGGTCGCGGGTTCAAATCCCCGTACCAGCAAATATGCTCGTCCTTTCAGCCGTGGAAGCGTTATAATGTGATGGTCAGTCCCACTATTCGTTGGTAAAATAGTAGCCCAAGAATTGGCGGAGGGTGGTGATGACTAAGCTGCTAAATTAGAGACGGCTGGTGCAGATAGCCCTCGCGTAGCTTTGCGCGAAATTCAAAACAAACCAAACGAAACACCTTGTTTATACTAAGTATGATTTTTAAATCGTGTTGTGAAAATGAAAAACTAAGCATTTTTATAATTGGAAACTGTCTAATTCTACGGCGTGCTCAGAAATAATAATAATAATAATGGATTTTCCATAATTCAGCTACGCAGATTTCGAAAATAATATTACTTTTTTTCTTATCGCACAAGGATTTTTTACAAATCGGGAATAAAAAAAACTCTTACTTAGATCAAATTATT
>NW_013666657.1:31360-36989 GCF_000517525.1 Limulus polyphemus | reverse complement strand
TACAGAAAAGAGTCGGGCCAATTTGGCAATATATGATAGCAACAGAAGGATGGAAAGATGATGCTTCGGATTATCCATTGAAATACATATTCTACGCGGGCAACAATTACAAACTAAAAACCATAATTTTGGCGCCGGCTGCCGTGAAATATGTGCTTCAACCAAAATATGGTACGTTCTAAAAACCCATCAAATGTTGATCTAGTTGAATTTATTATGGATATTTTGACCTGTTTTATTAGTATTAATCAAGATCCTCATTTACTGAAACCAGATTAGTTATCTAATTATATTTCATGAGTAATATTTTAAGGGAAAAAAGGGTTTAGGGACATAGAAAGGATAATCAAGCCTAAATTTTCGAATTACGCTGTTTTCATCTTAAAACTTATTCATTTAAGATTAACAATAACATTTTTATACACGAAATTTATTAGATGAAAGTTGCTGGCTATAAGTGTAACCTAATTACTTAAATTATATTAATATATTAGATAGAAATGATTCTGTTTGATCTAAACATAATTTTTCCATATAATATATTGTATGCACAGATGACCTATCTAAAATTACAATCACGTGTATTATAAGCAATATATCCGATACATTAATTAAAACAGTACTGATATTACAATTCCGACAGGATACTATATTTTATTGTGAAATTAAATGTTACATTTAACGCTGATTATGAATTTATATTCACTTGTAAATTCAGTAAACTTACGTTAATCTATCGTTTCTTATGCTTGGTGTTTATATTTGTCTTTTGAAACTGTTAATATGTTAAGCTTTACCACAAACCTTAACTACAGAAGGATTGACGACTGTTTTAAAGTCGCGCAGAATATCGGGGCTCCAAGCTGTCAGGACGATAGATAACGATATTGTCACTTTGAGTTTAACTAGCGTCTAACTCTTTTCGTAGAGCGAGATAAAAAAAAACAACAACAAAAAAATATTTTCACTCTTATGGTTTCCTATCTTTATTGTTAGAATCAGTAATTTGCGATCACAGCTAACTAACCTTAAAAATCGGAACTAAACACGTATAACAACTTAGTAAAATATTATAATGATAATAATGCATTATTTTATGAGGTGGATGTCTTTGCTGTTATCGATATTTTCGGCTGTAATCCCAGCAATATCTCATGAGACTTAGCCAACTTAAAAGATTCAAGTTAATCCGAAATCCATTTAATAATCTACCAGGGCAAAATAATTTTCATAAAAATGAAAAATAATATATATATATATATATGTATACGTATAAAGTATAATAACCAACACTATTAATGAAACTATAAAGAAACAATGAGATATCACTTTATTTACAAGAAACATATAACTAGACATTTGCTTCTTATACTGTTAACTGTTCTTAAAATATCGTAATACCAGTCTAAGCATATTATGTATAATTCCTCAATGAAAGCACATAAATCAGCACCGGCAGTGTAATTTCAGATTAGCAACTTATTATGACAAACTTTATCAGAGCTTACCTGATATTTGACACCATCTATACTTAGGGGTAATGAAGTGGCTAATCCTTCTGTAAAGCTTGGCATGGCCTGATAGTTAGGTATCGACTCGAAATCTCTGGCTTGGGGGTTCGATTCCCCATCACACCGAAAACGCTCGTCCTTTCAGCCGAGGAGGCGTTATAATATGACGGTCAATCCCACTATCCGTTGGTAAAAGAGTAGCCCAAGAGTTGGCGGTGGGTGGTGTTGATTAACTGTCTTCCCACTAGTCTATCATTGCTAAATTAGGGACAGCTAGCGCATGTAACCCTCGTACAGCTTTGCGCGAAATTCCAACCAAATCAGTCCTTCTGTAATAAACATCCTTAGCTTTACGCAACTATTTTTAATGAAGATGAAAGCTTATGTGAAAGTAAACCTTGCTCAAAGTTTCAGTGAACATTTCATTAGTTCAATGTAATTCAGTAATTTGTTACGATTGCTTGCAGGATATTTTGAAATGATATAAAAATCTGATCAGAATTTTCTAAAAATCGCATGCACAACAGCACTCGATTGCCTGGCTTTAAATTATCATACACACTAGACAGTTCAAAAGATACGTTACATGTTTGAATTTTATGGTTCCTTACAGGTATGTATGAAGTTTATGGGGTCAAGGTATGTGACAGCTTCGATTCCTGTTCCTCAAAGATGGGTGTCCGTTACTTTTTGAAAACAACGCCCTCTGGCGAAAATGAAACTGCTGAAATTGAAGACTTGATAACTATGAAGCTAAATGACGGTATTTATGTTTATATGTTAAATAATAATTTATATGTCGTAGATATTACTACAAGGTATGTTTTGCATCTCATTATTTGCATCAAAACACACGGAAATAATGTTAAAACCTTTAATAATTAAACTAATTTGCTAGGTTTTATTTTATTTTAAATCGAAAATGTGTCAAGAAATGAAAATCTGATCAAAATAATTAGGTTAATTAGGTAACGCCACGGAATCTAGATTAACAGATTTTTATCATCATTCGCACCCATTCGGTACAGCCGTATCAAGCATCATTATTTACGCCAATTGCTTAAGCTAATATCACGTGATGCCAAACGCTCTTTAATTAGGTGAATTTCATACAATTTAGCAAATTTTTGCTTAAAAGTTGGCAATGAATAATGAATAATAACCGTCCACCCGTATAATTCGTTTGAAAATTTGAGCTAGAAACTGCTAATATAATTTACTTGGCCTAACCAATACTTATGCATATGCACGTGTTTTCACCCTATACTTTTGCTGCTCTGAATCAGTCGTCTTTAATCCAAATGACAAAAATGTCCACTCTAAGCAAAAGCTTTGTGCATAGGCGTGCGCAAACATTTTGATCGAAATTGAGCAGTTTTTGTTAAATAACTTTGCACTTGTAGTTTATATCTAAACTAAATTTGACATCTAATTGTACGTTGTAAGGATTTAACAGTGCACCAAATTTGAAAAGAATCGATAAAAGTTAAGTATGTTCTTCTATTAAATAAAGTTTCCGTACTTTCGGTGAGAAGAACAAAAATTAGGAAGAACTTCAATGAAAGGTTGTATATTTTATATCTCGTGCATTTCTTAATGAATTACCTTGAAATATGGTGTGTGAAGTAAGGGTCCATTAGAGCACATCCACAGAAAATATGTGTCAGTTTAGATTATCACAGTTCGAGCTACAGAAAGTGGAAAATCGCTAAACTATTACTCCTATTACCGCTGCGTGTCTTGATTATCGAAATTTTCTTCAGTCTCGAAGGAAAACATAATATCAAATTAGTAGTTTCGAAACTACAATGTTGAAATAATAATGATTTTTTGTCATGACATTCATAGTCTAACACAAATCTAGATAATATGTCTTTGCTTTACATTAATAACAGTTTTGTTTAGAATAATACATTCGTTTTAACTATTTTCATTATAGTCAATTCTGATGCCAATACTTCAGTATGTATATATAATTAGAGGCTTGGCATGGGCTGGTGGTTAGGGCGCTCGACTCGCAATCTGCGGGTCGAGGGTTGAAATTCCCGTCATCAAACACGCTTGCCCTTTCAGCCGTGGGGGCGTTATAATTTTACGATCAATCGAACAATTCGTTGGTCAAAATGTAGCCCAAGAATTGGTGGTGGATGGTGATGATTAGAGCTGGCTTCCCTCTAGTCTAACACTGCTAAATTAGGGACAGTTAGCGCAAATAGCCTTCGTGTAGCTTTGCGCGAAATTCAAACCAAACCTTGTATATATTTATTTAGAAAACGTATAGTACGTGACATTATATTAGTCATGCTCGAAAACAAATTTACGACAGAATAATATTAAAAAACAAAGAGCGTGCTTTTGTTTTCAAGTTAAAACATAAACAGTACAATTTTTGCCCTCATGTTACACATTGATAAATGTATGTATCAGATCTGTTGTTACAGGTTGAGATTATATTGTGTAAAAAGTGTTTTACGCATATACTTTGACTTTAATTGGTCGGGATTTAAATATAATAAACGAAGAAATGTAGGAGAATGGACAGTCTTATCCTGTATTTATTTCAGGTGAATATGACATCGCGTTTGCAACTGCCTTGATGAATAAACATATCCTTCGTAAACCATCCCTTCGCATTCAAGACATTATCGATGAATTTTCAAAGCACCTCTTCAACAGGTAAAATTTCTCTAGTTTTACAGTGTGTACACTAATGGAAATATTTCTAGCTTTACAGTGTGTACACTAATGGAAATAGTTCTAGTTTTACAGTGTATACACTAATGGAAATATTTCTAGCTTTACAGTGTGTACACTAATGGAAATATTTCTAGTTTTACAGTGTATACACTAATGGAAACATTTCTAGTTTTACAGTGTGTACACTAATGGAAATATTTCTAGCTTTACAGTGTGTACACTAATGGAAATATTTCTAGCTTTACAGTGTGTACACTAATGGTAATATTTATCGATACAGGCAAGTAATACACATGCAGGAGTCAAAAACATAGATTTCGTATGCAGTAATGATCCAAAACATTATCACAGAAAATTGAATAGAACCGTGAGTAAGTTGTACAATGCACTAGTATTTTTAATGTGAGCCCTTTGAATTACATAGAGCACTACACATTGTTTTCATGATCTATACAGTTTATCAATGTACCATATTATTATTCTTAACTTTGTTTAACGGAAACTGGAGTTTATTACGAGACATTTTTATAAACATAGATAAAACCACGACCTGTATCAACTTAAAAAACAAATACATAGGTTGGCTTTTAGTGTAGAGATGTTTATGGCATCTTTAAGGTTTTAATATGTTGAAATTCTTTAGGCACACTTATAAGGGTTGAAATATATGTTCAGGCTCTGTTTTATGTATGTATTAATATAATAAGATGGAAAATATTTACCAATACAAATATGAAGAGAAGTAACGTATTCTATTCTAAATCAAATGATGTTAATAGTTTACTTATTGGTTTACACATGTTATTTATTTAGCGTTGTTGGTTTGATTTGTCTTAACAATATAAATTTATTTGAACATATTATGAACTTTCTAAACACGTGCATCAATGTTCGATTAACGGATGAGAGTTTTCCAGTTTAGATTTAACTGGATTAGTGTACTTGTAGGATATCGATAGCTTCTGACGAAGCTGTAATAGCGAAATATTGAGCTAATAAAGTTACTTTCTGGAGACATAGGTCGTTATTTTATTTTCGTTTATAATTGTGGAATATTGTTTCAAGTGTCCTGTATTTTTCAACGTTACTATAATCATTTCCAGTATTTTATATTTAGGAAATCTCAGACGTAATTCTGTGTTGTATAAAAAATGTGGGATTTGAGCTTGATACAAAATGAAATAATTTAGCGATCTTTCTAACAAAATATATATTAATCTGAGATAAGAAATTCTAGCAGAAGAACAGTACGTCATTGAATTACAATTAAAATCGATACAATTTATTATCAGTTCATCACGTTAAACCTCCGTATCAGCAGAGTGTTTGGTTTTAATTTTTAGCATTATATATATATATATGTGTGTGTGTGTGTGTGTATGTGTATATAATATAGGATATATATATATATATATATATAT
>NW_013666657.1:22954-30417 GCF_000517525.1 Limulus polyphemus | reverse complement strand
TTCGACTCGATTTTGGACAGTAGAAGGATATGGGTCTGGAGAATGCCTCACCAAGAGTTTTGGCTCAAAAGATTGCAGTCAACTGTGAAGCATGGTGGTTTCAGCGTGATGGTTTGGGGAGCTGTTTGGATTGATGGGTGATCGAGCGTTGGCAACATAAATTTTGCGAAATACGTCGAAATATTGGAAGAAGGACTCTTTCGTGGACAAAAACACAACGTTGTTCCAGGAGGATGGAGCACCGTGTCACACTACTAGAAACACCCAAGTGGCAGGAAGAAAATGGTATCCAGAAGCTGCCCTGGCCGATCCAATCTCCTGACATGAACCCCATCGAAAACCTCTGGGCCATACTCGACTGGCAAGTCAAGAAACAACAAAAGAAAACCAACTTCGAAGATCGATCTACTCCAAGCTTTGAAGCAAGAGTGGGCGAAAATCCCACAATCTAAAATTGACGAGATGATTCTCACGATGCCCCAAAGGATCAACGAACTCCACGAAGCAAAAGGAAGATCTACTAAATATTAATTAAATTATAAATATATCAATTCACGTGAATATGACTGAAAATGTTCATTTTTTCTGAAAAGGTGGTGTCTATTTATTTGTGACCACGCTGTGTATATACACTGAAAATGTTGCAACATACATCTTCAATCGGTCGTTACAGAATCAAGGTGAACAAGGATAATGTTTGTTCATATTAATTTGGTTTTAAAACTTCCTTTTACGTTCTTTATATAGTACTTTTATGAACCAGTTTTGTATATCACAAAGGTTAATATTTTTGCCCATTCGATGCGTGTATAATAGTTGTTAATATAATGGGTTATTATTTCTTTGAAAGTTATAGAACTGACTGTTAAATTAATTTATCTGCGAACTGTAATAATCTGATGTTATATATTTTTTTCAGTTTCCTTAGTATCGGCCACATCTTTGGTAAGAAGTGTTTCGACAAATGAAACTCGAACAAAAACAATGAAAACGGAAGCAAGAGAGATGATGAAGGCCTTGCCAGATGATTTAGTATGTTCTGAAACTACTATCATAGAAAGCGATATTTTTGATACTTTTGCTTATTTAGAGCTTTCACATTTTTACCATGTAATACAACATTTTAACAAAGCACAATATTTGATATTTAAATATAATGAAATTTGCAAAAAAAAAATGATATATATGCGTTTTTTCGTGCTTATCCATTTTTTTAAATATGTAACTCGTATTTTCATCGCTGTTCTAGGAAAAAGTTATGTTCGGCATAGATAAACTAATGGTAACCAGGTTTCCCGATGAAGAGAAAGTGAAGTGGTTGCTAGGAAACCAAACTTTTTACTTAGCGGGAAAATGTCATTACAACTTCAATCAAAAGTTTCATCTCAACAAAGATAACAATGGTATCATTTTCTTGGAGAGAAAAAGTTTAGATTTCTCGGTGAGTATCTCCATTTTGGAACCATCTTAATTCTAGTATGTCCAGTTGTAAGATAGACAATTACTGCATAATTTAAAAACTCAGAATTCTATTTATAATTTAAATGATATACAAAGTCAAGATGCCCGTTTCAATATCTTTCAGATTTGGAGTCGTTTCTAGAATAAACAATTTGCCTCAGGCAGTAAATAGCCTCTTACGAGATGCCGTGTTTTAAGACAGAATATAAAATCCTGTGCTCGAAGTAGCCATGTGTCAAATAAAGTCACGATTCAAATCGGCTAACAACAGAATATCTTGTTCATTAATAAATGATTTCAAAACACATGTAACGCGTCTAGCTGCACACAGATTACAAGTATTGTTGGAGTTTGCACGATGAACTAGAGCCAAACATAGGCGTTTAGCAAGCGAATCTGAGAAACATTGAACTAAGGTTCGAGCTGCCAGATACCAAATATGTCAAACTCTTTTTCTTATGTTAAAAGCTAACACAACAATAATTTTTACGTAGCGTGGGAGGAGTGGAGCAACCCAGTGTTCCATTGGCTCACTCTAACTATTTATATATATATAATAACACCATATTTTTAATATGTGTTTCATAGATATCTTTATACAAATTATATTGAGTTTTTAGTGTCTTGTTAGAGGCAGGTATTATTGCTAATGTCAAAGTAGCAAGTAAAACTTGTCCAAATCAGAAATACAAATTTCGGAGTTATTTTTTTAGTTTAACATTAGTTTTACGATTTTTTAACTGCTATACAACAATCCGAACTTCAAGGGTGTAAAAAGCAATAAATTAATACTTTATGGTAATTTCTATTTCTACATTAATGCTTGTACTTTCAGTTTTAATAAAAAGGAAACTGTTTTTTTTTGTGCCACTAAAAAAAAAAAAGTTACTAAAGTTGTTATGTGCCAAGTAACATAAACGTTTATAGATATATATTAAACTTTAAATCGAAAGTTACGCCATGTTTTTGTTTTACTCATCAGTATTCCTGGGCCCGGCATGGCCAGGTGGTTAGGGCGCTCGACTCGCGGTCTGCGGGTCGCAGGTTCGAATCCCCGTCACACCAAACATGCTCGCCCTTTCAGACGTGGGAGCGTTATAATGTGACGGTCAATCCCACTATTCGTTGGTAAAAGAGTAGCCCAAGAGTTGGCGGTAGGTGGTGATAACTAGCTGCCTTCCCTCTAGTCTTCCCACTACTAAATTAGGGACGGCTAGCGCAGATAACCCTCGTGTAGCTTTGCGCGAAATTCAAAAACAAACAAACAAACATCAGTATTCCATATCCACTATTAGGTTTTAATATGGTTCACAATATTAAACATGCGATTATTTAATAGCCTCTTTAGAAATCTAAATTTACAAGCATGCTTGGACATTGATGACGATGCGATAGTCCTTAATTATCTCTACGTCTATATTTAATGGTATTTACGCAGTAAAGTCAACTTATTTATGTACACACTATGATAATATATCCTTCTTATATAATGTACATTTAAAGAAACAGTGAATATAGTAAAGTTCAAATTATGTCCATTATGACATATAATAATGTCATGTAACTTATATTACAGAAATATAATAAATAAAAGCTTTGCTTTCACAAATGCTGCAAAGAAAAGAGTTTGGGTTCTAAACACTATATCCTTAAGTAGTTATTTCAAACACTTGCGTAATTAAATGATACAAGGAACCCAGTAACGTTTTAATTATGTGATATAAGGAACCAAATATTGTTTTAATCAGATGATATAAGGAACCAAATATCGTTTTAATCAGGTGATATAAGGAACACAATAACGTGTTAATTAGGTGATATAAGGAACCCAGTAGTGTTTTAATTAGTTGATATAAGGAACCTAATACTGTTTTAATTAGGTGATATAAGGAACACAATAACGTGTTAATTAGGTGATATAAGGAACCCAGTAGTGTTTTAATTAGTTGATATAAGGAACCTAATACTGTTTTAATTAGGTGATATAAGGAACACAATAACGTGTTAATTAGGTGATATAAGGAACCCAGTATTGTTTTAATTAGTGGATATAAGGAACCTAATACTGTTTTAATTAGGTGATATAAGGAACACAATAACGTGTTAATTAGGTGATATAAGGAACACAATAACGTGTTAATTAGGTGATATAAGGAACACAATAACGTGTTAATTAGGTGATATAAGGAACCCAATAACGTTTTGATTAGTTGATATAAGAAATCTAATAACGTTTAATTAGTTGATATAAGGAACCCAATAACGTTTTAATTAGGTGATATAAGGAACCCAATAATGCGTCACATAACAGACAAAAATAGCTCTTTGTTGAAAACTGTAATAAGGTCATTTTACTACGTGAGGTTTATGACAACAGGAATTACACTAATGTGTCATTATACCAAATTCCATCGAATAACCGGTATTCATTAAGGCAGAAACATTAAAAACATGTTTTCTAAACATTTAAAACACCCTCTCATATTTCTGAACATTTAAGCAATTTCATTTATAACATCAGATTGCAATGCATTAAGATTCTAAATAGAGAACATGACACATACAAAATGTGTACAGTGGATTATCTGTGCTGTGTCCACCGCATAAAATCATCATTTGTTCATATTTTCAGGTGATATTATATGCATCAAGCATGCACGCATTTAACAAGTGGTTGTGTGATGATGACCAAAGTTGTTACGGCTCCTGCGTGGGTCACACGAAAGTAGATTACAGCACTGGAGCTTTATTAAGTGAAAACATCCAAGGAACAATGAAAATAATTGAACTATTTGATCCCGAAACAGGAGAACTAGTGAAAGCAGGAGGATTTAAGATTATGGTCTTGTTCTCATTATATGCATTCAATTATCGGATACCTGAAGGGAAACGGTTAACAGTGAGTATAATATTTATTCGACTATTTCAAAAATATACCTCTATGAACCTATTTTATTTTGTTTGAATCTACAGGAATCTGTTTTGCAGAAATAAAAATGAGGTATGTGAGAAAAAAGAAAGAAAGAGTCTTGCTAAAAGGCTTTACAGTTGTCAGACAGGTTATCACCACCACTGTGTTTGTCATATTTCTTCAGATACCTCTCTTATTAAAGTACATTTGACCATTCCTACATTGTAATTTGTAGTCTATTTTTGACTGCCTTTTTTTTATGTGCGAAGCTTCCTTTTTATTTGCTTTATTCTTTGAAAAACTGTTGTTTACGGTAAGATTGTATAACGCCCTGTTTTCTTTAAAGTCCTTTAAATAGTAAAATTCATATTTTTGTTGTGTAAACATTATAACTTTAATTTGGAGGGAAACTGCTATTGTTTTTTCTTTGATGCTTTTGGAGGAGGGGGGGGGGGAAGTTGGAGATAAGATTTCATTTTTCGTTCTTATAACAGTAGTGAGTTTTATCCTACATATGATACGTTTTATTTTACTGTTCATAAAGGTATGCGACTGTTATGGAAAATGCAATACGAACTTCAGGAGATAAATGTTACAATTACATAGGCCTGCGAATTTAAACTTCATAAAAGTTGTTATGGTTTCAATAACGGACAGCTACGCAGATTTAGAAAATAATTTAAATTTTTTCTATCACGTAAGGATTTGTTTACAAATCGGGAAGAAATAAACACTTTTACTTAGATCAAATTATTATTTCGTTTACCACAATGAACATTCTTTATTATTATTATGTTTGGGTTCTAGAACGACCGATAAGACTCTCACGTCGCGATTGGTCCAAAGAAATCTGTAGCCAGTGGTTGTCAACATTTTAAGCATGACAAAATGTGACCCGATTTCAATGAAAATGATTCACTAATGTAAAAGTATAACATTACGTTTTGTGAAAAATCTGTACGTGATGAAGAAAAATGGATACCATTTTCGGATTCAGCGTACAGGAATTACTCTAAAACATGTAAAAATTTCAAGACAATAAAACCATCGCAGGCCTGTGTAATTATTCCCTGTGGTTCGATTGTAATGGCCTGTAATATTTAAACTTTTATAATTCTGTTTCTTTAACAGCAGTTACACTAGTTTTATGAATCTGTTTTTTTATTATCAATGCCTTGGCTTTGTTGAGTGAGAATTTTTAACCTTAATGTGTTATTATAACTCTCTATATAAATATAGGTATAAGGAGAGTTATATTACATATAACTGTTTTCAGGTCTTAAATATATATATATATACACACATCTGAGCATCATGAATTTTTTTTGTTCTCAGCGGATGTCCTACAAAGGAGCTTTTATGTTAATATATTTAACTTGGGCAGTTCCTCACAAATTGGCTTTGATTCCACTATAAACCAAACGCAAAAATAACGAACTTAAAATTTGTGGAAGTGAAAAAACATGTTTTTACTACTATGGTTCAGTTCTCTCTCTCTCTTTTTTAATGCATATATTATCTTCAGATTTCCTGTATATTATATGTAATGTTGTTTTAAAGTGTGGAAGATTAGACCTTACCAGTATGAATTGGACAGCTGAAGGGTGTTCCACTACCCCAAAGATCACCAAAAAAGCTTCCGTCGTTGCATGTTCTTGCAATTCTACTGGAATTTTTGGGTAAGATCTTGACACATTATTTTGAATGTTTCACAAAATGATAATTTTGAAACTGATTACTTTCTACAATGTTATAAAAATGTAGCCAATTGTAGTACTATGAACTATACATATATACAGAGTGGCTTAAGAATGATTAGAGTCTGAGTACAATGGGTATATGTATTGTTGTTGTTTTTTCAGTCATTTGCAGGAACGTTGACAGCAGCAATTTCCACAATGAAATAAATCCCTTTGAGTTTGAGCTTCGTTCTCATTTACGTTTATTTTGACTGCGTATCATGTGGATGGAGTTTGCTGTCAGGAAATGCATTTCTTCTGTACAGTAAGGTTTTTTTTGCGCCATCTGTATGCATGAAAATTGCATTCTAATCTGATTGATGGTTTTTAAATGATAACAAAGGCAGACAGATTTATACGCCAGCTTCGATAATGAAGTTCCATGCTGTCTAACAAAATCTACGAAGTCTCCCATTTTTAGATACTTCAAGAGAAACGCACATCGAAGAAATAAGAATGTGTTAAAAAGTACGTTTTCTTCTGATGACTATCACGTACATAGCACTAAATTTTTGAAGTTGTTTGTTTTGTTTGTTTGTAATTAGGCACAAAGCTACACAGTGGGCCATCTGTGCTCTGCCCACCACTGGTATTGAAACCCGGATTCTAGCGTTGTAAGTCCGCAGACATACCGCTGTGCCACTGGGGGGGGGGGCTTAGTACAGTAACAGAATTGATCATTTAACCTATAGCAATGCAAGGGAATGATAGTTTACTTTCTCTGATCATTTATATGGCAATTTGTATAAAGTTTTAGATCTTTATTTCCAATATTCTTCTTTTGAAAATTTCTATGTACGCTGACCGACCACTATATTAGGTCCCTCATATACACATTTTTAGACCACTTTATTTATTTGCGTATGCAAAACAAACTGCTATGCGATGTACAATGTGATAATTTGAGTCCTATAAATTAGAAATATAATCATATCTGTTACTTAATATGCAAGGTTAAGGATCTCTTCAGTTTTCAAAGACATATGATACTGAGTTTAATAAAGTTGGACAATGCACAAGTGCCGATCATTCATATTTATGATACTGAGTATCCCTTTAGTAGGAGCATCTTTATCAAATATCTTTTTTCACCGTTTGTTCAAAAACATCTGTCATCAAAGTATATAAACAATAACAATCAAAAGGAAGGGAGTACATCTGCCACTATAAAGAAACCATAGTCACCAATCAAGGGAGTACATCTGCCAATATAAAGAAACTATAGTCACCAATCAAGGGAGTACATCTGCCAATATAAATAAACCATAGTCACCAATCAAGGGAGTACATCTGCCACTATAAAGAAACCATAGTCACCAATCAAGGGAGTACATCTGCCACTATAAAGAAAC
>NW_013666657.1:12223-21954 GCF_000517525.1 Limulus polyphemus | reverse complement strand
TACATCTGCCACTATAAAGAAACCATAGTCACCAATCAAGGGAGTACATCTGCCACTATAAAGAAACCATAGTCACCAATCAAGGGAGTACATCTGCCACTATAAAGAAACCATAGTCACCAATCAATTGTGGTGAACGAGGAAAAATAATAACAATTGGACCAGCTTGTAAAATTCAGTAAGCGTCAAACTGTGTCCCAAGTGATCGACTTTTTCAGAATGTAATCAGGATTCTTGCAACTTCAAACCGAAGACATATTAGCAATAAATGCCTAAAAGCGTATGATGTGACTTGTGAACTGTGTTTTTAAACATATTTTCTGTGCTGATTGCAAAGTAAAAAAGAAGAAACTACATTAAGAACCTGACTCTGTTTGTGTTATACTGGAAAGCTGCTGGAGATAGTGTAATAGTGTGGAAACTGTCCTTATGGCAATATCTAAACCCTTTGATTTATTTAAAAGGGCAAATAGTATCCAGTATGTTTCTAGATGTTGTTTCCAGACCATCTTCACCCCACAAAACTGCATCTCCAACCTGATGTACAAAGGCTCTTCTGGGGTGGTAACCAACAATCCAAAACACTTCTATTGTTAGAACGTTTGGTTCGAAGAACATAATAATGATTTTAGTTAACTTCATTGGCCAGAACAAGCACCAGATCTCAGTCTGGTTAGAAGTATCTTTGGAATGAACTTGAACGTTGCATTCGCCACCATAATCCTCTATGACATCGTTCAGCCAGTTTCCAACCATAGTCTTTGAGGAACGAGTTACAATCGAATAAGATGCCTTCTGAAAACTTATGGAGTCTATGCTACGTCCGGTCTAGAGTTTTAACGTGATAAATGCGATGGGTTTAGTGAGGCCCTAAAAAGTGGTTAGTCAGAGTGATTTACTTTAAATGTTTTTTTATATTTTAATAGCTTTGGTTGTCCTTTACTTTCTTTAGACCTGTTCTTGAAGACATACCGTCAACCACAGAGTCTCCAACAGTTACACAATCATTTGTACTTTACGATACTGTAAACGACACTGAAACATTCGGAAAGATGAAGAGCTATCAAAACACTGGACAGGAAAAGTTCGTTCGAGTTACAATCAGACTAAATTCTGATTATAACAAGACTGTGTCAGGAAGAAAGCAGGAATTCATAGATCATATTCGCAAACAAATAGCCGATCTTCTACAAACTCAATTGTCTACTATTCGAGGTCTTACAGTTAGAAGAGGTATGTTGTGTTATATGGCGTTTGCTGTGTGGATGTGCTAATTATGTTTTTATTAACAAAGTACAAAATTACGATGATTTAAATAAAATTACATAATACAATTCAAAACACAATATTTAACTTTACGAATTACTCTTAAAATTTATGTCAATTGAAGTTGTAGTCTATCGAATATCGTAAACACGTGGCTTTAGAGAATGTTATTCCTAATACGACATGAAATGTAAGTACACGTTAAGACCAACTTATTTTTGCCTTTCTAAGCAAATGCTTACTAGTTTGAAATTTATTATATGCTTTCGTTTCAAAAATTTCTTACTATCATATTATATTTCCGTAAAAACAAGATCTAGGTGGCTCTGATAAATATATAGAGCTGCTGTTTGTTGGTTGGTTTGTTACGAACCGAACCGCAAAGGCAAAACAATGGGTTGCCTGTGGTGTGCCCACCACGAGTATCGAAACCCAATTTTTGACATTATAAGTCCTCAAACTTACCGCTAAGCTACTGGGGGCGTATAAAGCTTAATCCTTTGGATGTAAAAATAGAACCTGATATACAATAATATGGCTCAAAGAAATAGCCCGTTTCAACTGAAGAAAATGGTTTACAATGTCATTGTGGTTATTTTATAGTAAATAAAACGTTGGAACAATCCTTCTAACATTGCTTACTAAGGTATATTTTACATTGCAAAGTATATAAAACAGTATTTATGTTCCTCACTTTGACTAAACTTCAACACCATAATTTTAGTACAAAATCTAGGATGTTTTGCCGCACAAATAAACTCGAAGAGATCTATATCAGGCTTTAAAACTACGGGATTAGAAACATTGGTCTTTGTACTATACCATTTAACTTAGTGGAAGAAAAAGTATTCCATCAGCCCATGTTATTCTGCCAGTTCTGCAGCTTCTAAAAATCAAAACGCCAAGAAGGATGATAATGATAATGCTTCAGGAAATCAGAAGTTAGTGATCTTTTAAATAGAAAGATCTTGCATTCTGTAATACATTTTCTCTGTTTCCAGACTAAGATAAAAACAAAACATGAATAAGAGTTTGCTAAGATTTACACGCATTCCACTTCTGTTTTCATGATAATCCAATCTTCTGGTTGAATTGATACATTGAAATGATACATTTTTTTTACTATGATACAGGTTTTAAGTTTTGTTTCAAAGTTTATGTTTTATGTTTTAGAATGTTTCAAGCAATATTGTCAATCCTTACGTTATGGACATTTTTTTACATTGACGTTCAATACGACTAACTGGCTTTTGTTGCTGTTTTTTATAGGAAGTATTGTTGTTGATTTCAACATGACAAGTTCTAACAACTCAGAGGGAAAAGCTGAAGAATTGAAGAAAATGAGTGAGAATGGAACATTGGCATTAACAAGTCTTGATGGTGAACAGATGCCTGTTCATTCTGTTTCTATGGAGACGATTGAAACAGAAGAACCCCCTTATGAAAATATTTTAATATCTACAACAGATACTTATTTTACTGACGATATTTCATCAACTCTTGACTTGGATAGTACGGAAGAAACCTCTAGCGAAACCTTGACAACAGACTTTACTGATGAAACGAGTGAGTTCACAGGAACGACAGAAGATCTTTCAGCTAGTACTGACAATACTGAAGAAACGAGTCTTTCAGAGATGAGTTATTCTACCCAATTACCAACTACCTTTTCACAGATTAGTTCTTCTAGCCAATCATCAACTAGTTCTTCACAGATTAGTTCTTCTAGCCAATCACCAACAAGCTCCAGTAGTCCTACATCGTCAAGTCCTTCTCCAACGTCATCTTCACAATCGACAGAAGCTCCTTCTGTTGCCTCATCTTCATCCATAACTCGAAAACCTACTACTAACAGTATTAGCACTGTGAAAATATCAGTTGCGTTTAAGTTTGATGATAAATATGACATCGTTGTCAAAGGACGAGAACAGAAATTCAAAAATCATATAGTATCTCAACTCTCCTTAAAAATAAGACTCCCGGAAAAGTGTTTTCAGGATATTACTGTGTCTGAAGGTAAATGATTTAAAAAACGACATTGGCTTTCTGTGTATTTAAACAACAAATTTCATGATGAAACTAAAACTCGTTGTTCTTTTAATAGGTGTTGTTTTCTCTTTAAGATTATTATAAAGACTTATTTAACGTAAGTATTTTCTAAATTTTCATTTTAATTAAGTCTAAATTGTATGGGATTTCGAAACGTAGATAATTTCGCCTTTTTTGCAGATTTGTAAAGAGGTATGTTTAGTAGATAAAGTTAGACACAGAATGATAATTTACAAAATACGTGCTGTTCTTGTATACATAGTCCCAAAATACCACCTCGCTCTTTATTTTTAATAACAGTTTATACTAAAGTTAATTTCTATCGGTCAGAAGGTATAAAATTTAGGAATTCGAAATCTTTGCATAAAATAATGAATTTCAGTATCTGAGGTCTGATTTGTTTGTTTGTTTGAATGTAAGCACAAATCTACACAATGGGCTATCCGTAGACATACCGTTGTGCAATATAAGATGATCACAAACAATTATTTTAATATTTATATTGAAGACTAGTCATGTCTGTACTTACAAGTTCTTAATGATACGGTAACATTTGTGAAACAACTAAATATTAATATACTAACAATCATATTTGAATTTTACAGCTAACCTCCGATTGCTTTGTCGTATTTTCGACTTCTGTCTATAAGTGATTATAAATGGACTTCCTATGCAACTCTATTTTAGAACACTCTATAGTCAATTTGTTCTGTTGGCCTTCTACACATCTTTGAAGCAAAGACGTGCAATATACACATTAAAGCAGGGTTTCTATTAATGTGCAATTCATCATGTGTTGTGTAATTCTGGTGGGTGGACGTGCATTTCTAAACTGCCTAATGTGCAGCTTAGAAATAGAAATTTCTGTTTCTCTAATGACAAATAAAAGTTAAAATTCTGATTGGCTACAAATGTCATTGGCATTTTACCAGTGTTTCTAACAATATACTATTTTGGCTGATGATGGAAGTTCCCAATTAAAATATTACTTGGAAATTTTTTTTGGAAGAGCCAATCACAGCAGGGGATATAAATCTTATTAGAAGTAAAACATGTTAGAAGTCAGCTATAAATTCTATCGAGTTGTGCTATTGTATAATACACGTATCAAAATTAAAAACGTTCAATTGTTTAGTTAGGAAAATCCCTTCTGATGCTTAGCGTGCCTTAAAAAGGCTATAAATGGGATTTAGTTAATTAATAACTCCACAAAATAAGGCTGTGAGGTCACCTGCATTCAATCTTAGTCAGAAGATCAAAAGGTTTGCCTGTATATTACAGACATCAAAAACGCAGTTGTCTTGATTAATAAATAAGATATTAACGCTAATGAATGTCATTGTTGCTTAAAACAGTTGGAAATGTTTTTTGTGAATCCGATAATTTAACTTCAAACTTCATATTTGTGGATTAGTCTTATCAGGTAGAGTCATCTCTCTAGGTCAGTAAATGCTGTTATTTACATCAAAACAGGAAGTATTATCTTCAGCTTCAACCTGGTTCCAGTTCACGATGAAAGTTACAGCATTGACCAGACGTCACTTGAAGAAGCAAAAAAAGAACTAGAAAGAAGAATTCAAAATGGAGAACTTACCTGCACTGGAATAGACGGAAAAGTTCTGGTTGCTGTACCATTAATCTCAACAACTCCCAACCCTAGTAAGTATATGTATATATTGCGGCTATCTATTGGATATATTTATATTAGTCTACACTTTTCTTTATGTACGTGTGATCATAGATGAATTTTGCCTACATTTACTAATTATTATTTTTTCAAATATCTTAACCACTTGACTAATGACAGTTTAAAAAGACGACGAGATGTGATGTTTGTTGAACTTCGCTCAAAGCTACAGGAGGGTTATCTGCACTAGCTGCCCTTAATTTAGAAGTGATAGACTAGAGGGAAGGTAGCTAATCGACATCAACCGCCGCTAATTCGTGAACTACTACAAGTGAATAGTGGGATTTGACAGCCTCTCTTATAACGCACCTAAGACCCAAAAGTGCGAAGTGCAATTTTGCAGCAATGGAACAAGAACCACAAACCCTTGGATCCATAGTTGGCACTCTAACCACTGATCCATATCTGTATTGATTTCACCAACGTAAACAAGATTTGGTCATCCTAATACAGTAACAGTACAACTTAAGCCTCCTATTACATTTCTGCTCTACTTGACCCAACACTGGTTTCCATAAATGCAGTCTTCAGGTGGATCAGCGGTAAGACTGAAAGTCCATGACGCTAAAAATGTCAAACATAGAACAAAATAGTAAATGATATCTAAAAACCAATTCAATGCTGATTAAATTTGTTTTAATTCACATCAGGTCAATCTACAATAATAAAATGACGTGTCTGTGTGTGTGACTGACGTGACTCCAAGAGGAAAGAACCTAGAAACCTGAAATTTTGCACACGTACTAAATGGATCCTGAGGGTGTGCACCTGGGTATTAATACCTATTCACGTGCGGGTGCGCTTGTGCGTCTTTTTGTGAGGTAAGCAAGGGAAAACCTCATAGAAAAGAATATGTGACCGCTATAGCTCCATGAGCAAAGAACCTAGAAACCTAATATTTTGCACCCATACTAAGTGGACCTGGAGGGTGTATACCTGGGTATTATTACTTTCCACGTACACGCATGCATCTTTTTAATGAGGCAAACTAGCGAAAAACAATATAGAAAACAGGTGGTTCCTTATATTACAAGCAGAAATCACAGACAGACAGACAGACGTGCACATGTGTGCATGCGCATGTGCGTGTCTGTGTGACCACTATAGCTACAAGAGGAAAGAACCTAGAAACCTGAAGTTTTGCACCCATACTAAATGGACCTTAAGGGTGCGCAACTGGATATTACTTATCTTATTATGCGCGTATGCATCTTTTTAATGAGGCAAGCATGCGAAACACCACATAGGAAAGAAGTGGTTCCTTATATAACAACTTCTAACATATAGAAAAACCAATGCGTTTTGGTAACAATGCGTTCCAACAATGGCTTTTATGTCATGTTGCTTAGCAACAAAAGTATGCAGGTTATACTTTTATGCTAAAATGGGTTCAGAAGACATACACTATCAACCGATGCCGGGTACTTTCGCTAGTATAATATAAAATCCTGGGCATAATATGAGAATTAAATACCAAACAACGAATTTCCAACTAAAATGCTATTTCTGTTTGTTCTTAAATACAAAGCTGCACAATGAACTATCTGTGCTCTGTCCACTGCTGGTATCGGAACTCAATTTTTAGCATAATAAGCTCTCAGATTTACGCTGCGCCACCGAAAGCATATTATTTCTACATTAACATATGGATACAAAAACTGAACTCCACCAAAGGTGCAGATAAACGTCAAAATACTTTGAAAAACAAGTTGTTGAGCTTTACAAAAGCATTAATTGTTAAGTGGAACGTTTTAATACCAAGTTTGTAGATTCATCCAAGTATTCAACAACCCCTTGTCTCTTAAGTCTACCAGAAAAGAAAAAAACTAAAATATTTGGGACTTTTACTAAGAACGAAGCCAGAACATTTCTCCTGGTGGGGATGTCACTGAGCATCTGAAAGGGCTGACCAAAAGAATATCTCCAACAAACAACACTTAGAGACGAGAATTTATAGGACCTAACAACATAGAGAAGATGCTAGGACAGGCCAGGATAGGCAAGAATGGCAACGTCTTGTGCGTATTTGAAACAGCGAGGTAAGATAAATAATCTACGTTAGTTGAGGCGCCATATTGGTTTACTTTTATACGGGATGATTATAAAGAAAGTTTTTGGAGTTCAGTACATCATTTCTTACAAATAATATGTCATAGGAAGGTGAAATCGTATATGAGTGTTAAGGCTATCACGTGAATGCAAATGCCAGATTTGTCACATGTTGCCACCAGGGGCGCTACTGTGGTTTCTGTCGCATATTTTCCATTGGTAATAATAAGCCTGTTGGTCGCAGAACACCTCATTCAACCCACAAGAAACTGACAAGTGCGTAGAGAGGTGAACTAATAAAATATTATTACACCAAAGGATGCAATACTGGGGTAACTTTCAAAAAATATCATGGAGTGCATAACATTCGCAGAGGGAATTGTTCCAAAGATGCTGTGCGTAAGTTCATAAAACAGTTTGAGGAGACAACTTGCGTGTATGATAAGTCATGTACAGGTAGACACCGACACCTTCTAAAACTGTTGCTGAGGTTAGCCATGCCTCAGCAGATCAAGCCAACAGATGTACTTATGACAGTAGCAATGTACGTTTGTCTCTCAGCGTTTGTTAGGCCCAGTAAAACTCTTTGGTCAACTTTGTGAATGTTACCTTACACGCTGAATCATGTTTAAGAACTGAAAAGGCGAGTTTTACCCAACGTGTTGATTTTGTTTTTGCAGTTCTGTTTTTGGAATGACTGTAAGTCTATGGTCAGTGAGCTTTCAATATCTTATGAGCTCATGGAGAATATTTCGCCCTTTCTGGAAGTGTCGACACGCACAACAGCATTATATGGTCGAAAACTAACCCACATATAGCATTTCTTATACACCTCCATGATGCTAAAGTGACAGCGTGATGTAGTTTCACAGCTGACTTTGTTACTGAATGGTAATTATTTGAAAAACCAAACCATCAGTACACCATGCAATTCTCATAACCAAATTCTTATGCTGTAGCATGGTTAGTTGACGTTTTTTGGCAACCAGGCTATCTGCGCCATACTGCAGCAACGAAGTGTCATAGACACTATGTTTTTTATGGAGGATGGTGCCTCTCTGCATGTTAGTAAAGAGGTAAAACACATCTTGCGAGAGCACTTTCTGAACAGAATAATTTCACGCCACTTTCCTTGCGAATGGTCACCTCGTTCATTGCATATGTGTGACAATAGACATTACAGCATCCCATATGATAGGTTGGTCATTTCCCAGACAAATAGATCCTTGAGGTCTGGAATTGTACAAGAGTTCCCACGGTACACGCACGGTTGGTGTTTGGTTCGATGCATTCTGGACGTTGGAGGAGCACATTTTGAACAGTTGGAACGATTGATCAGACATGAGGTCATTGTGGTGTCCCTTGTGGCAACGTGTAACAACTATGGCATTTGCATCTACATGATATACTTAGTGCAAGTTTATCTTTTTTATATCGTATCAATGAATTGCAAAGTATTTTATATTATCTCTCTGTACTTCATTGACATCGAAACACTTGAATTTTAGGTGCCCTTATGAACGAAGTATTTTAGCACAATTCAGGAGCGCAAGTAGAAATATGTAAAGGGAGTGAATAGTGAAATCATAATGGGATCTGGAAGCATGCTCTCTCTCGGGAGAAGTTTGTAATTTTCAATGAAAATGGTGCATTTAACGGTATATAAAGCTGTTTCTATATCTTTAAGTATGTTTTTATACTTATAAACAGGTGTAATTTAGATGGCTCGTTCTCTAATATATAATAGAGGTAATATGTTGCTGGTTTTTTAAATCAGTATAGGAACAATGCCAGCAGAAGTGTATTATCTGAATAAAGAGTTCTGTCAGGAAACACACTTCATATATATATATATATATGTTCTAAAGTCCTATTGTTTTGAGCTACCCTGTACATATATAGGACGATCTTGTTTATTTACTAGATGATCGGACTTCATTTACTCCTGTTGTCCTGGGTATTGTGATTAGTACTCTTGTACTAATAATCGTGCTTGTGGCTCTGACTGCTACAGTTGTGAAATATATCAGCAAGTATAACTACAAGGTTACTCCCTCACAGGTTAGTACATTGTTCTATTTTTTAGTAAACTCATGTGTACCTAAGATGTTGTAGGTTCTTATGGACACAAAAGCTTAAAAATCAAGCATAGAATGATGTTACACATGGAACAAATTTAAAATGTTAGTTTTAATCGTATTTCAAGCATAGTTCTGAAGTACGTGTGCAATACCTTCCGTTCTGTTATGGGTAGTTTTAATTATAAAGACATACAATGTCTGTAGTATAACTTTTTTTCAAAGTCATATCTGTTAGACTTATGAACTGAATATTGCAGTTTCGGTTTATACACTAAACAAACCATATACCTAAGTGTCGATACAACACAGTATCGTTTTACTTAATTGATCCATTAATTATCAGAGAATTCTCATTTGTAACAGTGAGAGATTCCGGTGATTTTTAAAATTCAAGAATTCAGTGCTTCTGTATAAGTTTTTCGTAATTTTCCCAATCACTTTGATTTGCTTACCCTTTTATTATATTTTGTTGCCTATACTAAAAGGTTAAGCTTTTCATATATTTAGATAATTCTTTCATGAAATTCCTGTATTCTTGGAGAAGAATGGAGACTTTCGTATAATTTCAATCATCGTGGCCTCCCAGTGGCACAGCGGTA
>NW_013666657.1:8196-11163 GCF_000517525.1 Limulus polyphemus | reverse complement strand
AGAATCCGGGTTTCGATACCCGTGGTGGGCAGAGCACAGATAGCCCATTGTGTAGCTTTGTGCTTAATTAAAAAAAACAAAACAAAAAAAAACAAACAAAACATCACCATGGTGAAAACTGCTTTTACCTTTTTAGAAAAACACAACCCCAAGAAAACAGTACGGTTGTTGTAATTTATTCAATGACTCTGGTTTGCTTACAAGCTTGAATTTTTACTTGCCTATATTTCTGCAAAATGAAAACATATTATTATATGTGGCTTAGATCTTCTTGAAAATCTTTTTGCATATCTTCTGGCCGTAGACATTTCCAAAATCTAATACGTGATAAAAACATTACTTATAACTCAACATTATAAAATATTACAGAAATTCTTGTTGATGATATTCTATGTTTAATTAAAGGGCAGGATTTATGTTATTTTACTTCTTCCATTATTTAATGAAGAAGAAAAAACACCGCGACAGATGGTTTGGTTTAGAAATAAAAAGTTTATTTTTGTAACTTCTAGAAACTTTTCATAGTTTTCTCAGCAGGTTTTGAACTTTAGCGTCCCTGATTCTAAAGTATCTTACTTTAAACTTTTCGTTTAGCGTCCCTGATTCTAAAGTATCTTACTTTAAACTTTTCGTTTAGCGTCCCCGATTCTAAAGTATCTTACTTTAAACTTTTCGTTTAGCGTCCCCGGATTCTAAAGTATCTTACTTTAAACTTTTCGTTTAGCGTCCCTGATTCTAAAGTATCTTACTTTAAACTTTTCGTTTAGCGTCCCCGATTCTAAAGTAGCTTACTTTAAACTTTTCGTTTAGCGTCCCCGATTCTAAAGTAGCTTACTTTAAACTTTTCGTTTAGCGTCCCCGATTCTAAAGTATCTTATTTTAAGCTTTTCGTTAAAACAAATTATATCGGAGAAAATTGAAAGCTCACTTTAGTCCAATTGAAACACAAGCATTCCATGGTAAACTAGCCACTGTTTCCCATAACACTTTTGAATGTTCCATCAAAAATAGCTGTACTGGTGGTTCATTAACATTCTAAATAAAGCTGAACGTGTATGTTTTAAGTTATAACTAAAAGCCATGTCGTAATGCAGTTTGTCGTGCTGAGTATATCACTTTCGTAAGAACCAAATATTTTTTTCAGAAAAATCGGAACTAAAAGTAGAACTAAAACATAATCTTAGCCTGTTTTCATTAAAATATCGAAGCCTTCTTGGGTTAAAACTGACAGTTTTGAGAAATAATTCACACTACAAGAAAAACACAGAAAACAATTGAGTCTATTGACATTAATAAGGTTAAGTACATAAGTTCTCAAAGATAGCGATACTTATATTCATTCCATCAATCAAGTGATTTTTTTGTAAAGTTGTCCGTAGCTGATATTTGTTGTTTTTTTTTATGGCGTAATAGGAGACTGAAAACCCGAGTATTATGTCGGTTATCTAACTGTGAACTATGTCAATAATTTGAAAATTTCTTTTTTTTTTCATTTACGGAGGTTTTCTTCTGAAAAACGACAACAAAAGTTTTGATAAAATTTATTTACTTTTGTTATGGATAATGTAAAGATGACATTTTTCTTTCTACTCGTGCAGGCTATGATCAAATAATTCATTCATACGGTTATTTGAGTTTTTATACCTCATTAATAGAAGGGTGAGAAATAAGTTTTATTAGAGAAAGAAGCAACGTATCTTTTTCACCAAAACTTCAGCGTCTGACACATGATTAAGACATCAAACTAAACGAAAAACACTTTTGAGGTTAAAACTAACAAATACAACCATATGGAGTTATCTCGAGGAGCTATAAAATTCGCGTAGAACAGATAAAAGAGTATATGTTGAAAATTTTAAAACATATAATAAAATTTGCGAAATGATGAGCAGTTCTTTTAAATATTTAACTTATGTCTCTTTTAGCTGTGTTACATGAGTTTTGACGATTAAATCTAACTTCCACTCAAGTTTAAACATCTTTACGTTTCTTACGAACAAATATGTAAATAGGAAACATTAGTACTTGTATAAGGAAAAATGCATTAATTGTGTCTTTTACTATTTAATTTCCTTGCCAAGTTTGACATGTACTAGTGAAAACCCATTAACATAAAATTTCCACATAATCATTGGGCAGTTACGAAATATTCTACAGATAATTGATTACATGGTCTTTTCGCCCCTCCCAGTGGCACAGCGGGATGTCTGCGGACTTATAACGCTAGAATCCGGGTTTCGATACCCGTGGTAGGCAGAGCACAAATAGCCCATTGTGTTGCTTTGTGCTTAATTACTAATAACAATACATGGTCTTTTTAATTTTCTACTTAACTGCGTTAATTTGGGCTCTGAAGAATAATAAGACTTTCATGTCATATATTAATTCTCTATATCTTTCAGAGAAAAATTCCGTTCACAACTCTGTTTGTTTTATAGCTGAGATTGTCCGAATCCTGGTGGTGAGAAATTCTAAGTACGATTATTCAAATATAAGAAATTATTCAATCATTATTTCCAAAAGGTTATTGTAATTTTTAAAAATGATATCGTGTTTTGGATTTTTAACATTTTTATATCCGTGTGTATGGGGTGAGTGAGGTGGGGGGGGGGGTCACTAGCAAGAAGTCAAGAAAGTTTCATTTCGCGAAACTTGGTTTTATAGCTTCGCATCTTTTACACTTAATGTGAAGCAATATTTGAACAAAAAATGTTTTGAAATCATTAAACTACGTATCATTTCCGATAATGTTTGTTCTTTTATAAATTAAGCTGCCATTCGATTTTTTTTCTTCGTTTTCGTTCAGTTTATCATTTGCAGAGTACTGACAAATGAAATCTAAAATGATTTATCAAACACAGTTCAGAGGATGTCGTATTTCAGCGAGAGGATTGAAATTATTTACCTTATTTTTTGGGATGGGGAGGATTTATTATTTATTATTAAAAACAACATTATACTATGATC
>NW_013666657.1:5870-7408 GCF_000517525.1 Limulus polyphemus | reverse complement strand
CTTTCGTCTAGCCCTTAAAGTTTTCTCTCCCTTTCCTCTAGCCCTTAAAGTTTTTTCTCCCTTTCGTCTAGCCCTTAAAGTTTTCTCTCCCTTTCCTCTAGCCCTTAAAGTTTTTTTCTCCCTTTCGTCTAGCACTTAAAGTTCTCTCTCCCTTTCGTCTAGCCCTTAAAGTTCTTTCTTTCTTTCGTCTAGCCCTTAAAGTTTTCTCTCCCTTTCCTCTAGCCCTTAAAGTTCTTTCTTCTCCCTTTCGTCTAGCACTTAAAGTTATCTCTCTCTTTCCTATAGGCCTTAAAGTTCTCTCTCCCTTTCGTCTAGCCCTTAAAGTTTTCTCTCCCTTTCCTATAGGCCTTAAAGCTCTCTCTCCCTTTCGTCTAGCCCTTAAAGTTCTCTCTCCCTTTCCTTTAGCTCTTAACGTTCACTCTTCTTTTCCTCTAGCCCTTAAAGTTCACTCTTCCTTTCCTCTAGCCCTTAAAGTTCTCTCTCCCTTTCCTTTAGCCCTTAAAGTTAACGTAACTATTGTGTGATTTTTATTATACATACAAATATTAACTCTGAAACTCAATACAAAAAAATTAGTTTTTTGTATTTTCATTTTCATAAGGACGAAATCCGACCACCATCCTACCGAAGCAATGAAAATATAGGGTCATTGAGTGAAAAAGGTAGCGTCGGCAAATTCCCCTATGACAGTAGAATCTGGTTAGGACCACAGTCTTGGTTACGTCGAGACAGTATACCTTCTGCACCTGTGTATCAACCTCCGACCAACACTCATCTGGACAAAACCCAACGCCCTTCAACAGCACTTGTAAGTTGACGTAGTTTTTTGAAGAAATATGAGAGTTATAATGATAAAAAAAACGGGAAGTTTCGTCCGGATTAGATTAGCGAAGCTTCAAAATTTTATTAAAAACATTCAAGAAAAGAGTAATGCAAAGTGAGACCGCTAAAAACTGATATTAAGAATCAGTGTGATAAGCTGTTGTTCGACGTATTGTTTAAATAGTTCTACATCTGCCAAACTGGAACATCTCTTCTTCTTTTTCAATTTAAAAGGTGGACAGCGACTGACTTCAGTGGCTCAACGGTAAGCCTGAAGGCTTATAACGATAGATACCAGTTTTCGATACCAGTGGTGGATATAGCACACTCCATCGTAACGTTTTATGTTCAACAACAAACAATAATAGTGATATTCGTGGAGAAAGTACTTAAGGACTGATTTACAAGTGTCATTCTGAATTAAGCATTTGCTGCCCATTTCACTTGTGTTTGTCCACTATGAACACTGTGTCTAAACCATCATTAAAGAAATAATGTTATGTGGTTGGGGGCTTGGTGCGTAAAATCTGGATAAAATCAAATCTCGACAACTCTAACTTCTGAAACTTAAAGTTTGGGGATTTTCTGATGGAAAAGAAATTGTTAGGTACATTAATACAAACCGCAATTAAGTAATGTACTTATGAAACTAACAAAAGTCTGAAACAAATCTGATTCAGGCCATTAGAAGTGTGACACTTCAAAATAGGAGGCTT
>NW_013666657.1:0-5345 GCF_000517525.1 Limulus polyphemus | reverse complement strand
GCGAATGTATAACTCGATTTCTTGAGAGCTGGGGTTACCAGTCTGCGACTGTATAACTTAATCTCTTAAGAATTTGTGTTACCGATGTGCGAATGTATAACTCGATTTCTTGAGAGCTGGGTTTACCGATCTGCGATTGTATAATTCAATGTCTTGAAAGATGGGGTTACCGATGTGAATGTATAACTCGATCTCTTGAGAGCTGGGTTTACCGATCTGCGATTGTATAATTCAATGTCTTGAAAGATGGGGTTACCGATGTGATTGTATAACTCGATCTCTTGAGAGTTTGTGTTATCGATGTGCGAATGTATAACTCGATCTCTTGAGAGCTGGGTTTACCGATCTGCGATTGTATAATTCAATGTCTTGAAAGATAGGGTTACCGATGTGCTTGTATAACTCGATCCCTTGAGAGCTGGGTTTACCGATCTGCGATTGTATAACTCGATCTCTTAAGAGTTGGGGTTTTAGTTGCACTACAGAACTCCCGAAATAAAGTTTATAAACGCAACAAACATTTCCACGCATTATTAAATAACGGGACACAAACACTACTTTTATGATCTGTAAATAGATAAAACGTGGCTGAATTCTCGAATAGTTAAAAATCATGATTTTCTTTTTACAAGAAGTAATCTTACAAACAAAAAATGTCTTTCAGAGAAATAAGTTGAAAGATGAGTGGAACATCGACACCGACAACTACACTATCCAAGAAAGTCCCTCTGAATGAAGAAAGAAAGAACAACTCCAAGCAAGAACTTTCAGAAACAGTTATAGTGTGTGTACACTCGTTACTGTTGCATGCGTGAGTTTGGTTTGAAGTCACGTTTTTTAATAACATAATAATGATTAAATATTACACGTAGCCATATGTCTGTAGCCAGTTAGCACACACACACACACACATCTATACGTGAATATTTTACTGGTTATTTTAAAGACAATGATATTTGTTTTACACTTTTATCAATATATATATTGTTGGATCTTGAAGTTAGAGCCTGATATGTTAAATGTATTTAAAACTAACCCTTGTTTGTTAAGAGCATACACCATTGTTTCAGTCATGCAACTCGTGTACTGTATCACATCTACAGAAACGTTATTAAATATAACGGGAAAAAACACAAAAAGAGCAAGTAGAATTAATACAGTATATCCATTTATATAAGTGTTCTAATTAATGCCTGACTTTTATACAAAACTATGGAATATTTGGTTTTATCTTTAATCTTTTAAAAACTTGATAGTCAGTATTCACTAAGATTAGATCAACATAATCACTTAATCATAGAACTATTACATAACTTACTACTCTTTAAAACAGGGCAATTTAGTTCCACAGAAACCTTAAATAAGGTTTTAAATTGAATAACTGGGTGTATTACGTAGTCTCTGTCATTATTCCGAAACCCACAGCCACTTTAACAAATTTTAAAGTCTTCTCGAACATCCTATTTAAACTTTGCTGTTAGCTTTAACCCTTTTCTCAATTTTCAGGTTAGACGTTTTATTTGAATGGTACAAGGTTAATCACGGTCGTCTTCTTTTTACGTGTTTAATTTGTATAATTGGAAGAGATTTTATTATAATACTGTGTATATAAACTATAACTTTATGTTATCTTATAGAACATTCATTGGTCTAGCTGAATGAACTTGGTTTCACTGAAAGGTTCGTGTTGGTACAAAGAAACATCACGTCAGTTTTCTTTTATTTTCCTTATAGTGAATAAGTTCATCTATTCTCGTCTTATCGCGTTTCCATGATCTTCTCACTGATGCTGATTTTACCAGCATCCTTTCTAGCAGGGCAGTATCTTTCTTCCGCCTAAGCCTTGAAGTAATTCAAACAAAATATGAAAGATTCTTTGATAAAGAAGTTGTTTTGTAAAGTGAAAGATAGGAGTTAATTTATAAAATAAACATCTAACTAAAATACAAACATATTATTTCAATAAATGCACCAAACCGAAGCGTGTGCCAGGTAAATCAATATTTGGTAAAATGTAACAATATATTGCACTAACAACCAATAAATAGATATAGGGGTGAATAACAAGTAGTTTATCTTACAAATATTGTTATTTCTAATCAGACGTATTCACACACCAGCTCCTTGACAGACACCACGATGGCAAAAGTTACAGAAAAAATAGAAATTATTATAATAGCTGGTCTGAAATGAGATCTGGTAAGATGTTATCAAAGTTAGAGCTCTCAATTGTTTTACGAACAAAACATTTATTTACATAACAGTGACGATCAACCGTTTTCGAATAATAAATCCAAAGGAAAAAGATTTTGCAAAACTTCCACAATTATGAAAGAGTCCAACATAATTTAAGGAAGCAAGGTTGAATTTTGATCATCATTAATTCACGTAATTAATTCAATACCTGGAAAGTTTTGAGAGTTAAATATGCAGAATATAACACAAAACCCGAACTTGTGTTTCGTCTAACTTATAATGCTTAAGCAGCCTAATTCTCGAAAACACCAAATGAATTTTCCTAATTAAACGTACAAAGAACATGTAAATATTTTGGTTCTGCAGATTCACAGGTCTTTACCAGAAAACTCATAAGGAAGGATGAAGCATTGCTATCTCTGTGGTCCACCGTAATCCTATGTAAAATGCAACTTCACATTGTAAAACATATTTAATGAAATTATTAATCAACTCTACCAAAATATTGAGTGCAACTATATTTGAATGTATTGTGTTTTCTAACTATTTTAAAACAACGATATTTAACGGATTCAAATGAACGTTAGTCTGTGTAATTGTACTTTTTATACTTTCTTATTTAAAAAATTTTCAAAATCAACTCTTCAACCTGTGATTAAGGAATGTTTAATTTTTTAACTCCCATGGTGCATTTCTTAAATATGTTTTTGAGATTAGACGCAGTTGACATTAAATTAATGTTCAGTTCTTCGTTTTGCTATAATTAAAGCAAATCCTTCAAAGTACCATACTTCTATACATTGAAATCGTGGGTTTCAAATGCTTTTCCAACGAGCAACACAAAATACCTTTTTTTTTATCTCATATTCTAATTTTCTTCTTGTTTATTTTATTAAGTTCTCTTAAAATAAATTTAACATTTTTAGGTATTTGCCGAAAACACATAACGAACGTACTTGGGAATAAAATTTCATTTTTATTTCAAACTAAGTATTAAAGATTTTTGCTTATTCATCAGAATCTCTTAGCTTTGCATTCTAACAAAAATGTATTTGCTCTATCACCAAGATTCCTTTTTGTACTTTTTTTGTACGAAATTTTTGTTAATTATATTTTAAATGAAAACAAAAAGTCGTTGAAAGCTCAATTAATTTTCTATGTTATGTTTTTTTTTTATTATTAAACACGCATAAAATGGTAAGATCAATATTACGTTTACTGGAATTTATTGGTAAGTATAGATTGTTGTTGAGGCTCATTCTCCATGACAAGCTGAAATAGAAAATAATGTTACATAAGCAGAAATTACAAAATTTGGGAAAAATTATGAAAACCTTACCAGCTTTTATTTGCAAAGAACGTATATCAATCTTGCAGTTTTTAACTAGCGGGGCTAGACATTGGAGGATATTGTTAAAAGTGCTCGCTTATTCCTGTGAGGTTGAAAATATATCTCATTAATCACTTTTATTAAATTGATGAATATATGTTAGAAGCAGCAATCTTTTAATGGAGTTTAATCAATGCTAATAATTTTTTGAAACATAAATGCACATCTGACGTAAAGTTGTTAATTGGTTTTAATGTTATCCTTCTGGTTCCTTTCAAGAGCTGTGCATATTCCCAGACTTTCACTTAGGACATATTAATAAGAAGGATACATGCATATATATATTAACAAAGTCAATCAAGCAATTTAAATTAAGGTAGTTATTTCTAGATACACTGTTTGCAGTATAATAAAAATTCGTTCATGAAATTTGTTTGTGAAATATATGTCTGAAAATAGAACATAGCAATATATCTCATTTCGACAACAAATAACTTAACAACTTATTATTATTATTAGCAAACAAAAAAAAAATTAAGAAACTATATATTCAAGGGTTTGCAGAACAGAATATTTATATGGTATTACTAAAACAAGTTTTGTTGTTCAAGATGATCCATCTTAATTTGTCTGTCTAAAATAAACTCTCACTGAAATATTAAAATTGTATTTTCTAAAATTATAATGAAGGTAGTTTCATTCATTTGATTCTCCTAATTTTTATAATCCGAAAAACAAAACTCAGATCGTTTTTATTTGCTAATTTTCGATACCACTGTAAAACAGATGCGAGATGTGAGCACAAGTATATCTTTGTAATGTTGAGTAGAAAATAAAATTAGTGACATTAATCTCATACTTGCGTTTATTGTTTTCCATTATTGTAACTAAACAAGTGACTTATCATTCTGCACTTTCTACTACTTGAAATTCTTTACTAGTTTATATGTTCCTGATGGAAACAGAAATCTCACTATTCTTTTTAAGTTCTGTATATCACTCTGAAAAGATGTTTCAACACAAACTTGTGTAAGTCCATCTAACGACAAGTAACTAAAAATAATACAGAATTAGATTGAAAGTGGTTACAATAGAGCAGGGGTCACCAAACTACGGCCCGCGAGGCCAGTTCATCCGGCCCGCCGCTGCACTGTGCCACAAATGAGCTAAAATATATTTATATGGAAATATCATAGATTGTAGATAAACTTACTATGTAAAAAAAAAAATTAAAGTAAGTGTGAGTAAAAATGTCCAAATTTGTCCAATCTAATTTTTGCATCTGACAGTAATATAAGTTTTAGGAAAATCAATGAAATAAAAAATTCGGCAACTTTGGATATCAAAGCACTTTTTGTGTAAGTACCTGCAATAAGAGTTCATTCCTGCAATCGCCTCTGATAACTTAACTTCCAAGTATTTTTCTCCATCGATTGAGTGATAACTGAACTTCCAGATATTTTTCCTTATTATTTGTTTCTCCATCTATTGAGAGGTAACTGAAGTTCCAAGTATTTTTCTCCATCTATTGAGATATAACTGAACTTCCAAGGATTTTTTCTTAATTGTTTCTCTCCATCTATTGAGAGAAAAATGAACGTCCAAGTATTTGTTTCTTAATTTTTTCTCTCCATCTATTGAGAGATAACTGAACTTCCATGTATTTTTTCTCCATCTATTGAGAAATAACTGAAGTTACAAGTATTTTTCCTTATTATTTGTTTCTCCATCTACTGAGAGATAACTGAACTTCCATGTATTTTTTCTCCATCTATTGAGAAATAACTGAAGTTACAAGTATTTTTCCTTATTATTTGTT
>NW_013666656.1:355047-357809 GCF_000517525.1 Limulus polyphemus | reverse complement strand
CTCTATCTGTTCAGCCATTGACTCTTCTCATGCCCGAAATAATATAAGCTCTGGTAGAATGTCTCTATCTGTTCAGCCATTGACTCTTCTCATGCCCGAAATAATATAAGCTCTGGTAGAATGTCTCTATCTGTTCAGCCATTGACTCTACCCATGCCCGAAATAATATAAGCTCTGGTAGAATGTCTCTATCTGTTCAGCCATTGACTCTTCCCATGCCCGAAATAATATAAGCTCTGGTAGAATGTCTCTATCTGTCCAGCCATTGACTCTTCTCATGTCGTATGAGGAAGAAATTGTGTAATTTCTAGTTCGCGTAAGAACAGAAATGTTTTCTCAGAACGATTTCACAGCTGACATTTAGAATGAATACGTAAAATTTATCACCAGCTTAACTAGACGAATCTACAGTGAAACATACGTTCCACGTCGAGATACCGCCTGATCTTAGCTGGGTGTATGTTTTATAAAACATGAAGTCCATGTCGAGATACCATCTGAGCTTAGCTGGACGTATCTTCTGTAAAACATACGTTCCACGTCGAGATACCATCTGAGCTTAGCTTGACGTATCTTCTGTTTAAAATGCAGTCCACGTCGAGACACCATCTGAGCTTAGCTATACATGTCTTCTGCAAAATATACGTTTCATGCCGACCTATCATCCATGTTTTGATAGAAGTGTAGGGTTTCATTAGTTAGTTCCACCCTTCCAACAGTGACAAACATAAGTTAGTTTAATACTTCAACAACTCGTTTGAATAAAACTCAATTAGTAATAAGTTAACTTTCATGGGAATATATTCCAAGTGGAAAAGTCTTATCTCAGAAAATATAATGACAACAAGTACAAGGCTATTTACTGTATAGTAAGGTAATGTGAATACATGAAAAGTAAATAAAGTTTAACTTTGTTCAAAGTGTAGTACATATCAATAAAGCTGTATATATATATAAACACACACAAACCCTGAGTCATAAGTCTATAACAAACAATCCCAACGTGATAAATCATCTTATCTTTCATGGGAAATCTGTTAAAGATCTGCACCATATAACCACCTGCCATTTCATTTTCAGATACATCCGTCAGTGAAATATTGTTTCAGGGCTCTGCAAGAAGCTTAACACTCGCATTCATCCTCGCACCAAATCCATAACGAGAACGTTCTTGGTCAACTGAGACAATGTTGCAATTGTCCAAAATGAAACCTGGGAGCTCTCTGTGTTAAGTATACAATGTTGCAACGGTCTAAAATGAAACCTGGGAGCTCTCTGTGTCAAGTATACAATGTTTCAACTGTCCAAAAGGAAACCCGGGAGCTCTCTGGGTCAAGTGATACAATGTTGCAACGGTCTAAAATGAAACCTGGGAGCTCTCTGTGTCAAGTATACAATGTTCCAACCTTTCAACCGAAACCTGGGGCTTTCTGTGTCAACTGATACAAAGTTGCAGCTTTCCAAAGGAAACCTTTAGGAAAGGTACAATACAGGTGTTTCTTATATTTTTTACCTGAATTTGAATTAAGTGCAATTTTGAAACCTAAGTACTAAAGATCTCTTGTAATATATATATAGTCACGAAAATCATATGACCATCAGTTTATTACACTCAATAAGGCCAAAATTACTTGACTATCAATTTATTATGCACTTGACAGTCAGTTCGTTATGCTCTGTAAGTCCACAATCACTTGATAGCCAGTTTGTTACTATCTACAAGTCCAAAACCATTTGATTTCAATTTTGTTTTTCATACGATAAGTCCTAAGGGATTAAATAAAGAAAGTAGTGTTAGAAATATAATAGGTTTAATACTAATGTCTTATGACAAGCAAAATTAATTATAATCACTTTTCGCCAGCATAGAAAAGGCATTCACACCATAATAATCGTTGTGTAATAAATGGCTTATAGAAATAGTATTCCGACCAAGCTGTCTAATGAGCTCTGTATTGAGCGAAATGCGTCGTCACCAATGGATATGGTAGAGGTGGTGTGATTAAAATACTATTATACATTCTCCTTCTTCTGTACAAAAAACAAAATTCAAGAAACTGAAGAAATAATGGAGAGTTATAAACATAATAGCCCTAATGTTAATATCTTATGACAAATTAAATTAAATATAATCACACTTTGCCAGCTTAAAAGAGGGATTCACATCGTACCAATTGTTGCTATAAAAGTCACACATCAATTTGAAACACTAACAGTATAATAGGCCTAATACTAATGTCTTATGACAAGTATAATTATAGGTTGAAACACTGTTTATAGAAATATTGTAGTAACACGAGTACGGTGTTTGAGGATAAAACAAACAACAAATAATAACGTTTTAAACGGTATTAAGTAAAATGAATAACGTAAATCGCCGAACAAGTTATCCAAAACTAAACACAGAATGAATATAATCATATTTAAGTGTATGTACAGCTGGCAGAGGATTGTTCAAAATTTTCGTATGTTAAAATACGTACAACTTTCCGACACATGAGTGTGATCATTTTCATGTACAACTTATCCTCTTTTAATAAACATAATCATAACAAAAGATCAAACATTTCAAATTAAATAGTCTTCACAGCAATGACATGAAATTATATTCATTAAAACTAAATTTATAAAAGAAAATGAATGTCATTTATTAATCAGGCATAGAATAAAACTAAGACGTTCTTAGTGTAACTATCTTCTAAAATTTTATTTTTTCAACGACGTTTATTAAAGGTGCTCATAAAAAGTTACCGTCCTTACTC
>NW_013666656.1:350621-355026 GCF_000517525.1 Limulus polyphemus | reverse complement strand
GTTCTTAGTGTAACTATCTTCTAAAATTTTATTTTTTCTAACGACGTTTATTAAAGGTGCTCATAAAAAGTTACCGTCCTTACTCGGTGAACGAAATCGGGCGATGTCAGGGTAATAGCATAATGCAGTGATTATATTACTTTAAAATGATGCTTTAGTAATCATTTCTCAAGGAGTTAGTATTTATTCTATGATTGCTGAAATTAGGTTCTTATAAAAAATTCAAGGCATAACGTCTAATCAAAACTTTTTAATTGACGTTGGAAAACGTGACATGATTATCGATATATACGCATTTCTGTAGTTTCAAAGTAGTCACAAGTTTCAATACTTCATAAACATGACAGATATGTTAAACATGAAACAAAATGAGAATATTTTATTGTTCCAGTGCAGTCACAGCTTCAAAACATTCTTAAAACCTATCTAACAACAAAAATTATATAACAAAAACGTTTTATTGTTCCACTGCACTCTCAACTTTAAAACACTTTTTAGAACAGAAAGATCATTGCAAAGTGAAATAAAAGAGAAAATGGTCTTATTGTTGTACTGTACTCTCAACTTTTGTGAGTGCAGTTTTGTGCTTATTTGTCCAAGTAATAACAGAAACAAAACGATAAAAGTGAAAAAGTTTATTGTTTCACTACAGTCACAACATTGTTTTAAGTATTTTTAATAGCAAAAAAATTGTCTTATAGAAAAAAAGAAAAGTGGAAAGTTTATTTTTCCACTGCAGTGACAACTTTAAGTTACTTTTGAGAGCAGGAAGACACATCAAGTAGAAAAGAAAAAGAGAACACAATTTACTAGCTAAAGCAGAATACCCCAAAGTCACGGAACTGTGTAACATAGAAAGTGATAAATGAAGTAACGCCTGCCTTACTGAAGTCAACTGCACGAGCGCATCAACTGGCTAACAGTCTAACCACGTAACTGAAAACACGTCAAATAATTCACAATTAAAGACATTTGAGGCGTTAATTATTTAGTTTCTAAATAGCTTCCTCTTAAAACCGATTCCAATCTGAAGGCCAATTTACGCTCTGGGCCCTTAAGTAGTGAAGTTGAAGGAGAGGCCCTGATATTGTTTATTTCAAAGGTTCTCAGACATAAAGTAGTAATAACAACAACGTAACACGTCGATAAGAATAAAATAAAATTATCACGAACATAACATATTATGTTTACCTTTAATACTAATAGTATATTCGTATTACTGGTTCTCTGTACTTGATTTTGGAGACAGTCCAGTGAATACGTTCATAATTTTAGTTAATAATAAATTATAAAATACGTCACTAATCTTCGTTTAGTCATTCGTTAAAGAACACTATCAGTTAAATAAATTAAAACGGCACTTGTGCATATATATATATACGCTATATATATTGAATATATATCTAATAACTTAGTTACTACCTCAGGATGGTGGCGTAAAACATCAAAATATCTTTTTAGGGATGGACCCTGTTTTTAATAAATTATTTATTGTGCAAGTATTTTATCAATTAACTTATGTATCAGTTAACTTATGAAGATCTCCTTAGATCTCATTTACCAATCTTTGTAAAAACAGCACATTTAACACGTTACTTTATATCCAAGATTTTAACCAAATTAGTCAGATATGTAAGAATGTATTTTGTTGTAAAAAATAAAAATAAAGTTAATTAAAAGGTATAAAAATGCCTATATTTGTATAATTGCTATTACTAAGACATCCTAGCAAGTATTGTATCAAAAAAAATATATTAAGACTTTATACGAACTAATAAATTAGTTCGCCGATAATAGACTATTTTATTTCTTGCACATTCTACTAGCGCACAAGAATACTGTTATTTTATATCCTGTTGTCATAGCGAGCGCAGCCATTCGCGGGTCTTTTTTTTTTCTTTACTAGATTTTAATGAAAAAATATTGTTATTCAGGAATACGTATGCCTGTGGAATTACGCCTTCTAACACTCTGTCAGTGCACTAATGAGCTATATTTCGCATGTGTCATCACCTGCATAAAATGTTTATGTGTGAAAATTAAGGACACATTAATAAACCAACAGAGACGAAATGTGCATTTCCAGCTATTGTATTTATTTATTTTATTTTTAACGTTCCTATTAAAAGGTTTAAAATACTCATTTATAATAGCTTTACGAGTAAATTATTATATGAACTTTCAGAATTTTAATAAAGCGCTAATATATCCCTTTTCTAGTATTTATAAAGTGGGATAACGATTTATGTCCAATATAAACATACACGAGGTAACAGTGTTATATACCAATGGCAGTTTAATTATTCATTTAACAGTATTTCCCATATATGTTGATATAATACAATTCTGTAACATCTATATTTCGTAAAATATCAAAATTTTGACGTATCATTATCATTATATTTTTCTGTTACTAGCACTCTCGGGTTTAAGAAATGGCTTGTTGAAATATGTTTAAAAAATGTAAGATCTTGAAAATGAATAAATTCTTAAATTGATAAACTTTACCAGTTTTTAAAGTATACCGGTTACTGATAGCTTACTTCGTCTGTCATAGTAAAGTCTGAAATCGTAATATCATGATTAAAGAAAACCGTTTAGCAACTCATTTCAAGCATTATTTTAGTGTATTTCATTGTATAGTCCGAAATAGATTGGGAAATCGGACAGGAAAACAACTCTTGCGCTATGAACATAGGAAACAATTTTCCTTTTTGACTGGAAAAACCACTGCAATATATTCTATAAAATTAACAATGTCTCTGTTTCGTAGTAAGAGACCTTATTAAACATTAGCCTTCCGGTGGGACAGCGGTAAGTTTACAAACTTACAACGCTAAGATCCGGGGATCTATAACCCACGTACAGATAGCCCAATCTGGCTTTGCTCTAAAAGAAACAAACAAATTACCAAGCATTATCATTACTTGTAATCATAATTACAGAAAACCGATCTCGAAATACGGTGTTGTTTGATAACTTGTTTCAATGTTCGGAGATTTGTTTCTCTTAATAGGTTCACTGTTACATTACGTACAGAACCAGTTTTAATATACATACACACACACACACATATATATATATATATGAGAATAAGGGGAAATTATGGTTAAATAAAAAACTATATAGAACTGGCTACTTGGAAAAAAGGAACCAAACAAGATAGGGATAGAAGTGGACATATTACTTGATCCAGTTAATGATCACATAGCAGTGACTAACTGTCTCAACTTTACATGGGGAATAAAATCCCTACATTACTGGCTTTTCCATTTTGTCTATCGAAAGATTGGTGTTTGAATAGAATCCCAGCTTTCATCCTTATACTTTTCCTTTACTTAACTTTAGAATACTACTTTTATGTCTACTTTAGAATAGAGTAACATTTTACGATTGGAAATTCTGGTTCTATTTGTTTTGCTAGTAGAGAAGTCAGTAACTTAGAGATTTTATTCGTTTTAAAGTTTTTCCTTTTACATATTTATTTACTTTTTATAAAATGGCGTACGTGAGTTACTAGGTTATAGAGTGTATTCCAAAGCATTATCAATTTTATATAGAATAATAATAAAATAGGTTAGTCAAAAATCGTGAAGACTGTTTGGTTCTATCAAATTATGATAAAATTATAGTTAATGCTAGAACTAGGTAGACTAGGCTTTTTGAAGAAAGATGATGATGAACGAAAATAAGAAATCTCGGTTTTGGCTATTCGCTGGTTTTCGACTTTGGGACGCTCTGGGTAGCTGAAAAGCGGCATATACACCAAAGATTAGGGCCTTCACGATTAAACGATTGACCGTTAGCGGTTACATTTTTTGTGTCAATATCGAATAACCGGTTACAAAATTGCTAACCAATTAAACGTTAATTAGTTAGATTTGTAGAGTAAAGGCACATTCGAAACATAGTTTGAATTTCATAGTTTTGATAATAAGTTGTTTCCTTCCCTGCTACAATGCTACTTCCATTTCCGGTGCTACCGTACTATACACGGTATACAGCATGATTTCATTACATGATTTTTGATGCAATTCCGGGTTGCGAGGTGTGCGCATACACAAGATTGGTAACCTGATGATGAACTTAGAAAAACATTGCAGAGCTTTGCCTCTTGTTGGGGTTGTAGTCTAGACCAGTGCTACTCAACCTTTTTCCAATATCATTCACCCCTATAAGTTTTTCACAACAGCTCACACAACCCAGTTCGAAAAAAGACAAAAAAGTAATAAACCAAAATGTAAAATTATTGATTATGACTTAAATATATTTCAAACTACAACTAGAATGAATACAATATAAAACAAACAAAAAATAAATGTATTTATCAAACTACAACTAGAATGAATACAATATAAAACAAACAAAAAATAAATGTATTTATCAAACTACAACTAGTATGACT
>NW_013666656.1:345154-349810 GCF_000517525.1 Limulus polyphemus | reverse complement strand
TTTATTCAAACTAACAACTAGAATAGACTTATTTGTCTCTTGAATTTGTTGTATAATTGTACACACACACACACACACACAAACAATTAATCACTCAAATAAACAAGCACACATAAACAAAATGTTCAGGCAGATGGCATAACTTAACGTCTTCTAGATGCATGTATATGTGTAAATTGAAATTACTTCCTCGCCTTATGATAAAACCACAACAAAGACTGTTAAAAACTTTAATTGATATGTTGTAAATAGTAAATACAGTACAGATTACCATATAGGGGGTTCACTTTCATTCGATAAGATTTGGTTCAAAATGTTGGTTCAAAAATTGAAACTGGTTTTAATATCCCTTATATTATGTATGAAGTGAAGGAGTAAAAAAAAAAAAAAATCAGTACACATACATGTCACATCAGAAACTTGATATGAAGAGCCCACGTGGAATAGTCGTTTTATCTTCGGTAGGGCCTACACGATTAGTAAAATGTATAACAGGTTAATCGTAGCTCATTAACCGAACCGGTTAATCGAACATTTATTTGTACTTTCATAATTTACACAATCTACCTTATCTCTAGCTTACTTTCTTTCGAAATTCCCCACTTTTTTTCAAGGAAACTTCCGGTTTGATTCATTATCACAATATACCGCAAATAAAATTTGCATAGTGATGCACTAGTTTGTATGGAATTTGGCTCCTTAAAGACACTGAATGTATAGTGTACAAAGCATTGACTATGTTACAGTCATGTAATGCTCATCTATTATTGACAGGTAATTCCTGTTTCATCCTGTACTTAAGCTTTTGAAAGGAACACTAGAATTATGATTTTTCTTTTTTTTATCTTGCATAAAATAATAATAAAATAGGTAGTCAAAGATCATAAAGACTGTTTTTCTCTATCAAATGATGATAAAATTACAGTTACTGCTAGAACTAGGTAGGCGCTAGACCAATTGAAGAAAGATGATAATAAACGAAAATAAATCTCGGTTTTGGCTGTTTAGTTTTCTATTTTGGGACGCTCTGATAATTGAAAAGCGGCATATACACCAGAGATAATGTGACTATGCTTTCATAACTAGCTTCTGTTGATCTGTAGAGAAGAAAATCCAAACGACTTTTGTATTGCTTTAATATGGGCGTCCGTGCTATCCCTACATAGAGAGTCCAAGCGCACTCTCCGATATATACATATATTTTAGCTGTGATGGGTCAAATGAAATTACTTCTTGATATACTTGGTATAATCTAAATCTTAATGCTTCAATGTTTTTTTGTAGTTAAGCATAAATCTACACAAAGGGCTATCTGTGCTCTGCCCACCACGGGTATCGAAACCCGGTTTTTAGTGTTGTAAGTCTGCAGACATACCGCTGTGTCACTGGGAGCGCTTCAGTGTCACTGGCATCGGACTAATAAATAAAAAAAGCGATTTACAATCAGCCATGGATGATACAATTGAACTTACGATGAATTTCACCTGACAAAAGTTTAGGTACAGGAAATGTATCAGTTGTATATTAGTAAGAATTTCGATCTACAGCTGCATTCTACGTTGACAAACATAACGTTATAAGGTAGCAGTTTCAGCTTACCTTATATAAGATATAGCACGTCACCACTAGAATATCCGGTACGTTTTAGTAGTTTCAACCTGATGAGAATACGACCAAGTCAGAGCCTCCAACGTTCAAACATAGCCATTTCTAATTTAGAAGTACTGATCAAAGAAAGGGCAACCAGTTAGCGGCACACACCATCTTCGCGGCTACTCTTAACGAAATAGCTGGATTAACTGCCACGTGAGAGTGCGGTGCGTATTCAGTGATATATCGTGGCTTGAGCCATAGACCTACCGATCCGCAGCTAATCACGATATCTCTTAGGCTACGCCTGGGCCAACAAATATATATATATTTAAAAAAGCTACCCTCATTCCTAAGAGCGATTTTATTGTTTCAAACCATTTCGCAAAATATAAGGAATGCATATATAGCGTCTAGTGAAATAATGAGGGTTAGAACCCCTTGAAACCAGTACAAATCAGTGAAATGAATAGATAAAACTTTACCTTTTTATGTCACCAAATGTACAGTTTTGATAAGCAACATTACAACGAACAAGGAAGTTTAAGAACAAAACCGTAACAAAAGTTTATATCAAATGTGCATCTTTGTTAAGAGATCGTGTTAAACATGACATCCAAAACATGACGAGTTAATGTGTCCAACTTTGAGGAAGTTACTTCACCTTTTTAGTGAAAGTATGTTTTGGAGTAATATTGTAATATTTCTGAATAAAAGCTGTTATAATGTAGTCAAATGTATGAAATACCACAAAAGTTTAAGTCATGAGAAAGATTCTACCAAATGGTGAATGGACATTGTAAGAATAATTTATAAGAATACCATTAGTATCACACAGAAACATAATTAAGATGACATAAGTTGTCCCGCTTTTCTACCGCTTTACATTCGAATAACTAACTAGTCCCCTCGGGAAGCCTTCCACAGATTGTTCGAGTTTGTTGCTTGTTTCATATTTTCATGTAAAGCTATATTAGAGCCGTAGGTGTAAAGCATCTTTAATTTTGAACTAACAAATCTAGAGGGAATGTAAATATCCAATAGCACCCCCCGCCAACGGCCTCAAAGTTCAGAACGAGTTTTTACGGCCGCGGGTCGCTGTTCATTAAATCTTCAGTTCCAAAATTCGGGCACACAGTGGCCATATTCGGGCACACAGTGGCCATATTCGGGCACACAGTGGCCATACCTGGTCCAATTGTTCGAGATGTTTATTCAAAATACATTTGTATCTAAATATTTCTCTAATATTTGACGAATTACAAAATTATAATAAACTACATGATAATCAGCCTGTAGTGCAAACCTGTATTCAGTAATCAGTATGCTCTTGTTTCGTACGTTTTGCTGCAAATCAATGATTATAAAAAAATCCTTAAAAGCTGTAGTGTATTCCCATAAAATTATGTTATCAAAGAAACTGTTAAAAACGGAGCAATGAGCCGATTTTAAATTTTCAATAAAAAGATGTTTGTAGCAGTAATAAAACATTACGTGAATGACCAAACTGTTCACACATGAGAAAAACCATGAATAAACGTGATTTTACAACTACGACACTGAGCGTGATTCATCGTACGTTGAATATCCAATCGATTGGAGCCAGTTGGCTTTAAAAAAATCATACAGAATCAGGTGCACGTGGGGGAGTTGTACGGAGCCACCAAAGAGCGACAGGTTGACGCCACTCTTTATGTTTAATCATTAAACCTTTCTTTCTCAGTCTCAGAAAATTAATTCAGAAGGAACTCTTTCCTTCTTCCACCTTCATGTTGTGTTCAATCAAAATCCAACATGAACAAGACTTATATGTCTTTTCTTCGTATAATATACGAAATACCTAATTTTAATAGCACTGTTTAGTTTGCTACAACCGTTTTTTGAATTGGCATGAAAAACTAAACAGAAACCTAATGAATTAGTGCCAAAGTTTCGGAAGTTTAAAAATAGTGTAAGAAGGTCATGATAACATAGTAAATAGAAACTAACTTTAACTTGGCGATATAATGACTAGTTATCAATAGTGCCGATTCTTTAACTAATAACAGAAACAGACTTTCTAAAACAAGAAAGATATAAATATATTTTTCTGTACAGACATTTGTTATTTAAACAAAAAATAGTTATTTCAAAAACGTATAAAATTAAGGGTTGAAATTTATTTTAATCCTTATTAACGAAAAAAAAAAAGCAGTGGAGTCTAGCCTTCAACACCAGTTGTCCAAAAACAAAGCTGAAGAAATACAAAATATAATATCTGCGAAAACGAGATCTGAGACACCTACTGGTTAAAACTTGTAACAAAAAGAACAAATTTATTCAACATCATAGGCCAAAAACTTCCTACTAACCTAGAAAGTTCCCTTTTAAAACTTACAGTTTATTGAAAATCATTGATTAACATTAGTAATTTAATTTTAACATAGATTAAAAATCATTGTAAAATCACAGATGGGAAAATAATGAAATAATTTCTAGCTTGAAAGCGACAAATGAAGTATTCCGAAACTTCGACCATTGCTTTGGTCGCCAGTGTTGTTGCCAGCCTATTCATTTGATCATGTGACAACACTAAGAAAATAATGGAAAGAAGTCCAAGGAACGATCAGCTTGCCATGTGATCCTGTTCGCTAGACACAACTGAAACCTCTAGTGGAAAAACATACAGTACACCTAACTAATATTAAACTGATTCAAAAAATATTCTTGGTAAAAATACAAACTCCAATTGGTTTAATTTTAATTTTTTAAAAAGTCGGTTATCAGGAATTTGAAATGATTAATACTTAGTCAAAATTTAAGTTTTTTTTCTAAAACATGAACATTTCTTCCAAAGTAATTTAAGATTAAGTATTCACATTTTCTGTATCCTATATTCATATCTCTCATGTATGAATAATTCAGTTGAGAGCGAAACTGAGAAATTCCTTTTGATTTTGTATGACAAATTAGATACCCTCAAAATATGCAAAAGGCGTAGAGAAATATTTCTAAGTTTGTTTGTTTGTTTTGGAATTTCACGCAAAGCTACACGAGGGCTATCTGCGCTAGCCGTCCCTAATTTAG
>NW_013666656.1:334433-344226 GCF_000517525.1 Limulus polyphemus | reverse complement strand
AGATTGTGAGTCGAGCGCCTTATCCACCTGGCCATGGCCGGGCACTATATTTCTAAGTTGTTCATAATTTTATCACATACAAAAATCAGTTATCTAACATTATACTTTTTATTCTGAATTTTTATACTCTTTAGAAGCTTTAGAGAAAAAATTAACTGATCCATAAAAAATGTAGATGATGACATAATAGTAACAGTCACTGACAAGCTATGATAGGTGGGGAAGATTTCAAGATTTACCGCTTCCGGAATGACAAAAGCATCAAAATGTTTTAGAGTATATTTCAAAAGAACCGGAAACTCCAGCGCTTTCAAATACTTCAGAAGTAAATACGATGAATGTTAAAGAGTGTGGGGTAATAAATATGAAAAAAATACATGTCACGTGAGCAGGAAGTGTTTGTCAAGATGACCATGAAAGCTGAACAATCCCTATTGATAAAGGGTGTATCATTAGGAAACAGAAATGTCGAGGGCGCGTGTTTAGTTCAAGGTGACAAACTATTGAAGAGTATGATGAGGGTGAAAAGAATTAGGAACGTATACGTATAAAATAGAATAATAACAATACCTCAAAACTAAAGTAAGAATATAAAACCCTTTATAACTTTTTAAAAGAACAAAAACACTTGCTCTGAGACCAAATACAGATATATATATGCCTTTTCTTTGTGTCTATTTGCTAGTATGTCTTACGCTTATTGCTGCAGTTCCTCTCTTCTACTTAGCTGCAAGGGTACATGTACAATAAATCTGTGGTTACACCAAGTTATAAACAGCTTTAAATCCTATTCTTTTTCAGGTTGCTATTGTAAAGTGACAGAATAGAAGTAAACTGTGAACTTTGACTTACTTCCGCGGGGTCCCCGAAAGTGTTCTGTTTCAAGAGTAAATAAAACGAAAATTAAGAGTAACAAATATTTGTATATCTTGCTTTTTGAAGTTCATATACCATACTGTGTTATAGCCTACAGAGTGCATAATTTTTCTCGTGATTCACGGCACGCGCACGTTTTACTTACGTCACGACAGTACGAATTGCAATGTTAAGCGTCCCTTATGTGACGTTATTTTAGTGTATACTGACTAACTGACAGACAATACATTACTGTATAGTGGAGCAACTGGTTAAAACATGTGACCCCTCCAGGCGTCCTTCGGTCCCCTCTTAGAGAAATTAAATAAAAACATCTGAATCACTAAAATAACCTTTGGACAGATATAAGGCATACCAGCCATTTCTAGATAATCGTTCACAATCCAGAAACCTTGATTCCTTGCCGGTCAGAGTAAAATTAAAATACGAAAGTGTAGAAATTTTGGTGGCCCATCTTGCCTCTTGGCACAGGTCATGCCATTCGAAATTCAACAATTTATAGCCAAGAAGAAGCGAGAAAATGAATGCGATTCTAGAGAAAGTGAGGAACCTGACAAGAGAAGAAAAAGTAAGCAACAGAAGCCAATTATCAAAAGTATATCTTCTGTTAGGAAACATTATATCCATCAATATGTGTTACGAAGTGTTACGAAGATGTCTTCATAAAAACGAGGTTTTGAAGAAGATGCCAAGGTTCTGGCTTTAGCTGCTGCAATCGTTCGGGAGAAAATATTTAACCCAGGTGCTTTCAAGTTCAATGATATTTTTCACCAGCATATCAGAAAGACCACATACCATCCGGCCTCAGATTACTCATTTCTATGCTCCTGAATGGTTCCAACTTGAAAAGTCAAGAAAGACAGGAGCCCTAGACCTGCCTACTATATCACAGACTATTGCTTACAATACGAAAAAAAAACATCAGAGCCTGGAGTATACACGAGATATTCGCTGTTTTGAGAGCCTCATCGTTCCACCTATTTAGGCTAAAATATGCGTGCCATAAAAAAGTTCAAATATCACTTAGAATTACACCAAATAGGTGTAAGTATTACTAAGATCGGGTTATGAAGTTGGTGGGGGCTCATTATCTTCTGCATTGTATAAGCATTATCAAGAAGATGGAGTTTTGCACTACCTCGGTTGTTATGTGAGCCTCTTTATTGTTGGAACCCTTGCAAGAGGCTTAGTGGTAAGTCTGCGGCAAGACAGCCTATTGTGTAGCTTTGTGCTTAACAAACAAAGCATGGTACTGGCATAAGACTTCCAGTTTCCCACAATGACCGAATTAAGGGAGTCTAAGCTGCCTTTGATCCTTCCATCCTGTACACATCAAAAACAACACGGCAGTAAACTATGCACCAATACAAGCTGTTGCATTTAACACAACCAACATTGCAGAGACAGACTGTATCATGCATCCATTACAAAGATGCTTAGCCCAAGTAGTGGAAAGGAATATCTCTGGCAAGAACATGCTATGCAACTACTAAAAAAGATGACAACGTCAGTTAGGCTGATTATCATACCTCTATGCAAGCCCTACATAAGACCTTCGAGCTCTGTGTACCTTGCTCTCATTCCTTTATAACAACTCTGCTACATCAGCCATGATAATTTACGGCATGAGAATCCTAAAACAAGCCATTCAGTTTCTCAGCCCAGACCAATCTTAGTAATCACATATGACCAGCTTTTGTTTACTCTGACTAAATATGTACAGCAGAACTGGCCCATTACCTAGAGCAATCAAGTGTATGTTTGTCAAAGAAGTCAGATCTTCTTATCTGTTTGGAGCTGCAACGTCAGGAAAAGCCTCCCTCCAACTATAAGTGCAAAGTTATACACAATTTCCTGCCTACTGCTGCTGCTGTCGGTGTGCACCTTCATAAATTATGGAGACAAAGTCTTCATCCAGTAACTTTTAAAGCAGCTGTAGAGCACCAGGAACCCTTGGGTAGACATTGTGTTGGATCAGTACTTTGCAGCAAGTATCAAGGAGTCGACCCTGGGAAAAAGGTTTTGAAAGAAAATGTCAGGCAAGACAAGACTGCTAAACAACTGGGTGGACTTCCAACCAAAAAGACAAAGTTATTTGCCAACCCTCTTCTAAAGTTGCCAAATTCAATTCTCCATATGACAAGGAAGTCTATATGACTTTAGGTACTAGTGCTTTTTCTACTACTTTCCTATGACAAATTCACAGTGCTATTTAGCATTATCACATTATGATAATTGACCTATATAAATCATAAAATGTTTATTTTATTAAAGGTGAGTGTGTGGTCTTCAAAAGATCTAAACAGCCGAAGGAAAACTGTAACAATAAGGAGGCTGAGATTTTCGTTCATGTACTACGTGCTCTAGAGCATGAAGTCTCAACTGTTGACGACCACAATGTTGACACAGTTGTGGTTGCAATACTCACTGGCAAATTCCGCGACCTCATTACCACACTTCAATATGAACTCCATATGTGCCAGCCTGGGAAATAGAAAGTTCCAGATCTCCCTACCCCCAGTGTTCCACTCATTCGTGGGCTGTGACATTACTTCCTCCTTTAGTGGCATAGAAAAGAAGACAGCGTGACGATACCACATCCATTCATTCTAAGAACTCGAGAGGCTGACAATTGTCATGTACGATAAGACCTCTGCTATCTACTCTGTGAATGAGGTAGAGATGGACCTCTTTTGCCACAAGGTAAACATATTCCTGAGGTCTTCAAAGCCTGCAGAGAGTTCATCAAGTGTGTCTGCAAGGCAGGTTGTTCCATCTGCAAAAAGCCGATAAAGCACTTATCTCTCTTTGCAAGTGTGTAAAGTAGTTAAACAAGATAGCTGTGTTATTAGGTGACTATTTAGAAAAGTGATTCACGAATATCGGTATTGCAGTACAATGGAATATTCTATAAAGTGGAGTATTTTGATCAATACTGAAACCATATTTGTAAACTAAAATTAACAAAAGACATCAGTACAAATCCGTCAAGAAGGTTATAAGATAGATTTATTTTGATATAAAGCTAGCCATAACCTATCATAAAGGTTTCTTTATAAAGAAATACGAACACTAATCATTAAGTAAAGTGACTCCCATTCTGAAAGTTATTTTGACCACAGAGAGTCTCAAAAATGTTAGTTTTTTCACCAGTCATGTAAAAGTAATTCTGCTAAATCAGGTTGACTATTAGGCTTTACTACTTTATTTCATTTACGTGGTTTTATTGACTCGTGTATTCTACCTATACGATTCCTTGATAAGATGAAAGAGTGTTTTAAAGCAAGTTTAGAAGAATTAAAGTTTATACCAGAATAACTGAAGTTGGATCGAAATTTAACTGAATCTACTTGCCTTTTAAACCGTTGAACTATTTAGTATTTTTATTCCGTTTTGTTCAAGATACTAAAAACATTATGAAGTATAAAATACGATTGTTTACAGTTGATTTAATAACCAGCATACAATTAATAATTCAAAACGTGAAAGTTTCTGAAAATAGTGTTTATAAACTAATTTTTTCTAAAACCAAAAATATAACGTTATATCATGAAATATAGATTAAAAGCCCAACATTCATTTTATGAAAATTAACCAATAAACATTGACATCAAATACTGTGTTTTGGGAAAATAATAAAAGGGATCATATTGTTAAAGGGAAAATACTGAAACTAAATACAGCATTTAAGAAAGAAAGCTCAAATCAAATGTCATGTTTCAGAAACAGCACTGATTGAAGCGGACAAACATCCTGTTCAAGGAAAAACATGGGGCTGAAAATGATGTTTAACAAACAAAGAACTTGTATGACTGAACACCGTGTTTCAAAAATTGTATGGAGCCTCAACGTTGTGTTTTAAGAAAGTGTGCGCACGCTGAAAATTATGCTTAAAAATCTGTACACAGACATAAAATTGTGTTTTATAAAGTGTACGGTGGCTAAACACTGTTTCGGAAAGATATGCAAACTGAAAACATTGTTTAAAATGTATACACAGACTGAACATCGTGTTTCAGAAAATATTATGTTTCAAAATGTGAATGCTGAACATTGATTAAGACTGAACGTTGTGTTCAAAATCTGTATAAAGATTGAAAATTGTGTTTAAGAAGTGTTTAAAGCAAGCTCAAAATTCGGCTTCGTCTGCGTCAGTTCATGTAAAGCAAAAACGAAACGAGAGAGAGAGAAAATCAAAACATGAGCGTTTGTGAGTATAAAAACTGGTGTTCAAATTGTCATAAGTGAAAAAAGAGCTTAGAATAGCTACATTGTTTCTGATTAGTTTGTGAAACTCATCGAATGCATTATTGCACAACCAATGTGGAAAAATCCAGAGGATGAATCTTAACCTTATCGTATAGCAACGTTAGTGTACTGTGTCTTGCAGGGAAGCCCTTTGTGAAACTTCCGCTTATCCTAAAAGTAGGAAACAAGCATGTGAGTAATAACGATGGTTGAAAAACAAACCAATTCTGTACTACAGTGCACTGCTTGAATAAAAACCACACACACACACACATTAAAAACTATAGCAGTGACTTAGAAAAATATAACAAAAATTTTCTCCACATCACCTAATAAATAAAGAGAAATCTCTAAATTACCAAATATAATATACTTCCACAAGAAAGTCTGATGACAGGGACTTACCAGAACAACTATAAAACAATCCACTCGGAATGTAATATTTCTACGTTGAATTTACAAAGAGATTTCATCTACTGTTAGACCACTAATTCTTTTGACAACTAAAAACAGATGTTTTATCATTAGCTGACAATGGTTCTTCTGACTTTTTTATAAAATACTGCGCGAAGAAATAGCTCCACTCTAGCTAATAACTGTCGATGAACATGCAGCGCGAGTCAACAGCGGCAAGAGAGCGTAGAAATAGACAATGTATGCGAGAGCTCATGACCGTCCACCAGCGACACGTTTCTTTAACAGTTCTGACCGTCATGGCATGGACACCGCATGCACGAGGCCAGACATCATGGCGCTTAAAAATCAATGCTAGAACTCGCTTCTGTTGTCATGGTAACTGTTATGCACATATCCAATGAAAGTCAGTGATGTCATCTTCTTGCTAAAACGTAACGAGGAGCAGGTTCTCCAGCAGCTGATCTTTGAATATAACGAAGGGTGTTTTAATGGGATCGACTCGCCTTTCTCTCCTTCGAGCACGAGGACGGTAGAGAAATACAATCCATGCTTCGAATCTGTTTCCTATCTACCTATCTGAGGTCACGTGACGATTAGAGACACTTTAACATTTACAATGATCTTTCAGCACATATATGATGAATGACAGAAGAAACTTTACCCTCTCCTCTACTGCATCTCCAATATTTAATAAAACACCAATTAAAACATCCACATAAGGATACATCGTATTACAGAAAACTACATAGGTTGCGTTTATTAAGTAAACCATAAATTATTTTTTTATTTTTTTATACTGGGACTCATCTGCTTACTAATCATCATATACATACATAAATGTAAATCAATATGTTTAGTCTAAATATCTGCCAACATATATATATATATAAATTCATTAGTGGACTAGTAATTTATGTTTTGAAGCAGAAAAGAAGAATATTTCTAATGATAAAAGATTACAACGTTTTTGATAATGAATAGTCTAGAGTAAGCAGTACAAAATTCCTGCATTAAAAATCACGATAAAACTGAATTTTACGCAAGTTAAGGTACGTTTTAAATTATGCGAAATAAGTTTCACAGGATAATCATGACAAAACTGCAGTTTCCAGTGACTAGTAGAGGTTTTTTGTTGACAATAGTTTCGTGGACTGAAACGCTTTGAAGATAAGTGGTGGTTTTCCAATCAAGTTGAAACGAAAATATCAGCTAATCTTTAAATGCATCCTTAGTAAGTTTCATTGGCTTTGAAACATACAGAAGCCTAAACTAAATCTAATATGATGTGTGTAGGCAAGGATCATGCTTTAACCTGGTTTTTATTTTATTTTGACGAATACTGTTATTGCTTCGATCGTGTTGCTTTCGTCTAGTAAACCTATTTTCAAAACATGCCATTGCAATTTAATCGTCAGCTTGACCTGTATGAAAAAATGGAAGCAAGAGCACTGTTTATATTCCACACACTATTAGTTGCTATGGTTATACTGATTTCTTTAAAACATGAGAATGGAAGATGGTGACTAAACACATGTAACGTGTCATGAACTACACGTCCAGCTCTTGCTTTCTTATTTCTTTGTAAATGAGAGGATCAAAATATTCACGGAAAAAATTACTCATTTCCATCAAAAAAATACGTGTTCTATAACAATAATAAAGGTTAATTGCACTTTATAAACAGAATTACCCAAGTCTCGTACAGACTTTGAAACAACTTTCTCCATCATCAATCGTGTGATTAAGCTGATGGCCATGATTATGCATTATTATACGACACAATAAAATAGTGAGGTTAGTCTTAGACCAGACTTATTAATAAACTTATCACATACCCTCCAACGAATGTACATGCATCGACTTCAGCTTCCAAGACTGGGTTTACTAAGACTGAAAGTACAAACGTTGATTGAAAAATAAGTGGTCGAATGAGACAAGTGTAATTCCAGTTTCGTTGGCCATATTTCTCAGAAAATATCCGTTGGTTTCACGATATGGCTAAAAATTTGTGAGCTATCGTCAACTTCAAATTATTGTTTATTATTTTACTTCGAGACATCTAAAATTTCGTTGTTTTTTGAAGTCAGAGGATTTATAGAACTTTAAAGCCCCCATTCTTCGAAATGTTGTGTTCTTTAGCTCTAAACTGTTTAAAAGTCTCCCTATACGAAACTCTCTGTTCGGAAAGAGCTGTGATATTTTTTCCACCTGCAATTCTACCCTCACGGTATTGCACTATCATGTTATTATTATATATAAAGTACAAAAATCTGTGTGTCTGTCCGTTTGTCCGTTATCTAACTACTCCTAGGTCGCTGGGCCAGTCTCAACCAAACTTTGTAGGATAATAGTTTAGAACAAGGGACATGTTAATAGGGATTCACAACCCCTCCTCCCCATTATTCTTGTTATTGAGTATTTATTATCTTTGACGTAAGTTAACGTTAACTACATTCATAGATGGTGTTATGTCGTCACACGAAAAATAAAAAACAACATACACACAGTGTGTGGGGGAAGTGCACACAAACGTCTTATATACCTCGGAGAGTTCGCTAGTACTCTCTATGTAGGAATGCAATGCAAAGAAATGGCAGCCAATATTCGAATACTACATAAACTCAGTTGAAATTTCTACCCCGACAGCCAATATTCGAATACTACATAAACTCAGCTGAAATTTCTACCCCGACAGCCACTATATGGCTGATATGAAGAACCGTTTCTTGAGTTGTACTTTGACCTGTTACCTTTAAATTTCGGTCCAAAAACACACTTCTGTACCCAATGACAGTCAATTAATTACTAACGTGAAACAGTGTGGAAGGACATTAAGAGCTGGGTGTTGAAAGGGGGTATGAGAACACACCTCTACCGCCACAACTTTTGCTGCTATCTCTTCCTACAAAGTCACCCTGACCATCGCACAGTGTATACCATGTTTTAAGTATATACATATTGAGTTCTTAAAGCTTATACAGAACTTTTGGCGAGATAATAATGAATACTATAATAATATGTTAAGTTATAAATAAATTTTGTGAAAGTTAGGATTTTTGTGTTATATATCATAGCATCCACCCCCATATAGTTTTAAGTTCGTAACCCAGCCTGAGGACGAGTACCTCAGCTTGTGGGGAATATTCCATGAATTAAATACATAATGCTATACTACACATCATTGTAGTAGTATGTGTAAATCGTTCCAATAAAGTGAGATTAACATTATGCAAGTCTAAGGTGTATATTGACTCAATTCAATTATCTAGAATTAGTTCTATTTCCTGATTATCAAGAGTTTATTTTAAATATTACTTCTATGCTAAACGCCCTAAATATACTTTTAGTTGAAAATTTGTTTATACAAAGTTAATCCCGTAATTCAGTTTTATGTATTAAATGTTAGCGCCTGTTTGTTGCTGTTATTCTCAGAGTCATATAATGAGATATCTCTGCTGAGCATTATAAGCTTTCCAGCTTACCTAAGAACCACCGGGGGTCTCATAAGTATCACTTTAAACTTTATAACGCCCCATATATTAGTAACATTTTTTTTTCTAAATTATGATTAGTATAATGTAAATAATAACAACAACATTTATAACTGTGCAGTAGCAGACCGCTTTTCTAGAAGTAAGTTCCAAATTATAAAAAAATACACATTCTGAAAGATAATTGACAAATAAAACTGTAAAACCTTCTTGAAACCAGATATATATTCATGGGTGATCCAAGTCTCATTATACTTTGTACATGAGGTGACATGAAACAACATTCATTAATAATAGAAATATGAAGAAATAAAATATTAGGTATTAACGTATTGTTTCAATCTCTTTTATTAAGTACTTTTTAACACAAATATTTCCCACTGGATAAAGGACGGGCGTGGCCTAGTGGTTAACGTGTTAGGCTGCGAATCTAAGGTCTAGGGTTCGAGACGGGATGCCGCTAAACATACGCCACACTTTCACACATGAGCACGTTATAAAAGCGACTAGCCAGACCTGTTACTCGGTTCAAAAAAGTCCTAGTAGCGACAATTACTGGCTGACTGCCATCCCATTGATCAGTATAGTTTAAAATTAGAGACGGCTACACCTGAACCCTAGGGGTCTCTGACCTGGCTGTTTAGCCCATCTGTGCATAAGGTGTTGTGCAAACTGAAAAACCCATTTCCAACTGTTCCACGTTGAGCTCACAGATGATCCACAAATCTTCTACGTTTAATATACAGAATCAGGGCACATGT
>NW_013666656.1:333087-334423 GCF_000517525.1 Limulus polyphemus | reverse complement strand
TTCTTTATTACCCATTTAAGCCGTCTCCAGCCATTATTAATCTCAAAGTGGGTTCCTCGTCACCGAATTTGTAATCTTTGCTCTTTGCATTGTAATTTCACAATAGCTTAAAATATAAGACTTCTATCCAGTCTTGACTATTTCATGTAGAAATTGTTCCTTGTTAAAAGGCGACGAAAACAACGACCTCTTCTGAATGTTATTTTCTCGTAATAAAACTTAAACCGTAATCAGTGAACAGAAGTTTGAACGATACACAACTAATCATGAAGCTTTTTTTAACAATATCTTTAAGCTTATTGACCATAAACTCTATAGTATTCTCATTTTTACCTTTAAGGTTTTTCTTCTGAAAACTACTTACTGTTAATCATAAACCACTATGAATAAGAACTTACTTTGAATACTATATATTACATTTTATTCATAAACTACTTGCAATATTGAGGCTATATGAAAACTGGACGTTAAACATCTGAAGCCGAAGAAACGCGAGGATTTGCTATTATTTTCAACGGCTCTTTAATTCAGAGCAGAACGTTTTTGAATTTTACAAACGAAGAGATGTCTAAAGTTTCTTTACTAAAACTTTAGGTTAAGAATAGTTGTGTTTATTCTCTGTATGTATTGAAAAAGTTGGTTAATGTTCCCGTGCTAAACCTCTAAATTAACAATCAAATTACCGACTTGTTTTTATACGGTTCTCTACCGGTGGGGGCCCACATATTACGTAATTTTATGTTTTTGCAAATTACAACACTTGGTGTAAAGAACAGATCAAAATGTCAGAGTGAAATCACTCATTTTCTATGTACAATAAGAGACACAAAATTAGTGAGATTACTTTCAGTTTGAGTGGTAATTTTGTTTACATTTAGTTGACTCGTGTTATTACGTAACCTGTAAAAAAAATATGGTCACGAACCCACAAGAAATTTGGTGAATAAATAATATAGAAGAAAAAGTGTTTAAAATATCGATGGGTTCATGGGCCTATCGATATTTTTAGGGTTAAGAGAAGCTGTGTTTTGTGGTTGTAGTCCTGAAGATTATGTCTATATCAAAAGTGTTGTTTAAGATTCTTTTTTCAAACGGTTATATCAAGAGAACATGTATTTTGAGACGTATGTCCCGATGTTTGTAATTGTATTTAACGTATTTGAAGTTACTCTTTTTTTTATTAAACATTAAAAGAAGTTGAGTTTTGTAACTGTAACTCTGAAGATTTTGATTATATTTAGTCATGTTGTATTGTTTGTTTGTTTCTAATTAAGCACAAAGCTACACAATGGGCTATCTGTGCTATGCCCACCACGGGTATCGAAACCCGGTTTCT
>NW_013666656.1:325422-333077 GCF_000517525.1 Limulus polyphemus | reverse complement strand
CAGACATACTGCTGTGCCTGGGGGTGGGGGGGCTCATGTTGTATAAGGTTCTCATTTTAAAGATATACATATATGTAATTTGTGTGACTATAGTCCTGATGTAACCCCAAATAACAGGAAGAGTTGCCCCTCTGTGTATCATGGAATTAAAATACAAACAATGTTATATAAATTGAAATAAATCTTAATTTATCAAGCAAACTAACAAACATAAAAATGAGTGGACAGAACGCCAGGCAGCGTATTTAAATAACGGAAAATGAAGTTTCAATTGCTTATCTTTACCTAAAGGCATTCTGAAGATATATCTGTTCTACACTGAGAGAGTATGACATTATAGACACCAAAATAATAACGTCCTCCCTCACAGAGCGCAGGCACTATCCGCGTCTCTGTTTGTCCCAAGTGAAAGTGGGGAAGATTGAACATCCAGACATTTCTAAACGTAAACATGGTGATGTTACCAAAGAAAACAGATACAAGATCTAAAGATGAATCTTTACCAAAATCGTCTGTGAGAAAGTCTAGGACAAGCATCTTGACCGTGTATAACTAGCCCACGAAATAAAAGCAGTACTGCACAAGGAGGATTTTCTGTATGTGAAAGTCTGTAAGCACTCTCAAATACACATGCCAGAAAATCTTTGAAAACTTCGGTAAACTAAATAATTTACCTTTATAAGCTAAGAGATAAGGAAAAAATGTGGTACTTTTCAAGTACCAACCCAGTAGTTACATGTTTGTTCAAAGTTCCCATTTCTAAAAGTACAAGTCAAGAGAATTTGTGCTTTGTCACTGTAGTCCTAATGGTTATGCCTGTATTTAAACGTTTAGTCTCTTTTTTTTTTAAATTCGACTTTAAATGAAACTCTGTTACGTGATTATACTCCTGAAGATTGTGCTTGTATATTTAAAGATGTTTTTTAGGTTCCCTTTTTAAATCTCTACGCTAATAGAAGTTGTGCACTGTCGCTGTGTCCCTGGAGATTGTGTTTGTATCTACTGTAATATTCAACAGTACTTCTTATCAACTCAATACTTCTATCTCGCGGGTACATGCACGAGTGCGTCACATGTATTTTCTGATTGTATCAACTGTGTTGCGGAGTTCGGTTTCCTGTACTGTATAGATTGGACATGTGAGATCGATCCACTGGTGCTCAGAATTATAACTAAGTTACTTTATGATATAACAAGCCTGATGACGGTGTCAAAGACGTTCTTCTTAAGTTGAATTATTGTTGAAACTGTGTTACTTTATGGTATAACAAGCCCGATTTCGATGTCAAAAACGTTCTTCTTCAGTTGAGTTATCTTGAAACTGTACAAATGATTGTCAGGTTACTTCTTGATATAACAAGCCTGATTTCAGTATCAAGAACTATCTTTTTCGGTTAAGTTATCATTGAAACTGTATTACTTTATGAGATAACAAACCTGATGTCAGTATCAAGAAAGTTTTTCTTCAGTTAATTTATCGTTGAACTGTGTTACTTTATGATATAACAAGCTTGGTGTCGTTGTCAAGAACGTTCTTCTTCATTTGAGTTATCATTGAAAATGTGTTAGGTAACGAAATAACAAGACTGATGTCGGTGTCAAGAATGTTCTTCTTAAGGTGAAACTGTTACAATTGATAGTCAAGTTACATTATAATATAACAAACCTGTTCTTGGGGGTTAAGAACCGTCTTCTCCAGTTGAGCCATCGTTGAAACTGTTAACTTGATTGTCAAAATAATAAATAAATAAAAACATAGAATGCACCACGACTATGTATAAGGTAAAACAAAAATAACTTGTTTTGCAAGCTAGGAATAAGTGCCAATTGTCATTTTATCCCAAACATACCTTCAAAAGAACATGGAACTTTTTTGACTTAACAGATACTTTAATTTTGAAAATCTTTCAATGAAACGCTGCGAGGTTTGGTAATGATTAAAAATAAAAACAAGAGACAAAAAAAACCTATACCAAAAACAGCGGAAACAAAAATTCGCCATCACAAACAAAAATAGAACCCACTTCAAGTAACATTAATATTAGCTAAAATGGACTAAAAAGTTAAATATAACTTACGTAAAAACATCTGAAAACCTACTTCACATTACGTTATCACTTATTAAACGCAACTGGAAACTTAGAAACTACGTTACAGCACCGTAATATTAGCCAAAACAAAATATTGAAAATTATAATATTTTACATTAAAATGTCATTGGCTAATAGCGATTGATTAATATATCTGAAGAAATGGCACCAATTCAACAGTGTGCTAATATTAATTTATCTGACGAAATGGCATCAATTCCACAGTGCGCTAATATTAATATATCTGACGAAATGGCATCAATTCTACAGTGTGTTAATATTAATATATCTAACGAAATGGCATCAATTCTACAGTGTGCTAATATTAATATATCTGACGAAATGGCATCAATTCTACAGTGTGCTAATATTAATATATCTGAAGAAATAGCATCAATTCCACAGTGTGCTAATATTAATATATCTGACGAAATGGCATCAATTCCACAGTGTGCTAATATTAATATATCTGACGAAATGGCATCAATTCCACAGTGTGCTAATATTAATATATCTGACGAAATGGCATCGATTCCACAGTGTGCTAATATTAATATATCTGACGAAATGGCATCAATTCTACAGTGTGCTAATATTAATATAACTGGAAAGTAACAACTAATTCTTCTTCAATGCGATTTTACTCTATTGGAAGACTGACCTCCAATATACCTTGTACTAATACATGGTGAGACACTATAGAAAATAGACTATATGGTAGTACCCTGTTAATACCATAGGGTAAGGAGTTGAAATTCCAAGAACAAAAAATGGTTGAGATTATGTAATACTTGAAGACTATCCGGTAGTTAACACACATAGTGGTTATCAAGGGTTAGAAGCGAAATTAAAAGAATATAAAATGGATGAGGCTCTGTAATACTTGAACATAAGAACATCACAAAACGTTCATTGCAAGTATTTGTGTGTGTGAGTAGGGGTGGATTAAAACATGATTGTACCTCCTGGAGTAAATTATAAGAATCGGTTACGCATACAGCACAACATGAAAACAGCAGTGAAATTACACGTGGATGTCACGTGAATAGCAGATATGATAAAAGCTCACAGGGAGAAAGAAGATCAATGGAAATATATATATATATATAAATACTGTTAAAATGAATAAAAAAAATGCTGTCATAAAGTATGAACTTGTAGTACCCGAGGGAAATATTTAATAGTATTAGTGAATCAATTGTTTGAGTAAGCTCAAAGTAATAGAAATGGTTTTAAAGTAAGAACTCCTGTAGATTGTCAAAACTAGGACATACAAGCCTACACTGTAGTATTTAGGTGGATATTTATATAAAGTAAAGGTTTGTTTGTTTGTTTTCGCTTTACTCTCCACTTATTGCATGCACATAAACACAACCGACTTTCGAGATATCCAAATACGAAGATTTTCCATAATCGCCTACTTTTCAATATTTTTATACGAATGTATCAAATCATTTACTTTTTTTCACGTATAAAAACACATCATATCATGATACTAAATACGGTTTGTTACTAATACAACAACTTTTTATATCAAATACACTTAACATCATGATACTAAATACGGTTTATTACTAATACAACAACTTCTGATATCAAATACACTTAACATCATGATACTAAATACGGTTTATTACTAATACAATAACTTCTTATATCAAACACACATAACATCATGATACTAAATACGGTTTATTACTAACACAACAACTTCTTATATCAAATACACTTAACATCATGATACTAAATACGGTTTATTACTAACACAACAACTTCTTATATCAAATACACTTAACATCATGATACTAAATACGGTTTATTACTAACACAACAACTTCTTATATCAAATACACTTAACATCATGATACTAAATACGGTTTATTACTAACACAACAACTTCTTATATCAAATACACTTAACATCATTATACTAAATACGGTTTATTACTAATACAACAACTTCTTATATCAAATACACTTAACATCATGATACTAAATACAAGTTATTGTATTAGTAATAAACCGTATTTAGTATCATGATGTTAAGTGTGTTTGATATAAGAAGTTATTGTATTAGTAATAAACCTGTTAAGTGTGTTTGATATAAGTCATGATACTAAATACGGTTTATTACTAATACAATAATTTCTTATATCAAACACACTTAACATCATGATACTAAATACGGTTTATTACTAATACAATAACTTCTTATATCAAATACACTTAACATCTGCAAAACTCCTTACAATCTAACCACAACGCTTTTTACTGAGTGTACCTGACTTATATAAGGCTTCAATGGTTATAGCAAACAAAGAAATCCATCGACACAGACGGATATTTTTCTGAAGAGTTCACTGATCATCAAAGAACCGTTTTAAGTTAACACAATAACATGTTTTAGCTATTCTCAGTAGAACAAGTTTAGAGCTTAAGATCATTTCGTAGAAAATGTATAGTAGTTTGCAAAGAGTACAGCTCAAGAAAACATTTTCTGGTATTACCCACTACTAATATCCATCATCAGAACACATTTGCTAGTATTACCAACTTCTAAATTACACGTTTATTATTATTACCCTCTGCTAATTCACACGTTTCTAGTATTACCCAATGCTAGTGTCCACCATCATAACACATTCACTAGTATTACCCACTTCTAATACCCGTCATCACAATATATTTACTAGTATTACACACTAACGTAAACATTTACTAATATTACCCACTACTAATATCCATCATCAGAACACATTTGCTAGTATTACAGACTACTAAATTACACGTTTATTGTTATTACCCACTGCTAATATACATGTTTCTAGTATTACCCATCAGGACACGTTCACTAGTATTACCCACTTTTAATATCCGTCATCACAATATATTTGCTAGTATTACCCATTGCTAACGTACTAATATTACGCACTGCTAATGTACACGTTCACAACATGTTTATTCAGTGTTATTTACTGGTAACGTTCGCCTTCAGAGCTCCATCAATGGCTCAGCGGCAAGTCTGCAGATTTATAACTTTAAAAACCAGATTTCGATACTCGTTGTGGGCACAGCACAGATAGCCCATTATTTGAGTTTGTGTTTGATTGCAAACAAGCAGAACAAAACATAATCTAACATTGTCCGTTATTAACGTGCACCTTCTGAACACATTTCTATCATTTCCCCTGCACCAGAATACATAAAAACACATTATTTACTATCGTTTATTGCTAATCAATACCTTCAGAACAGGTTATCTTGTTCTACTCACAGCTTCCAACACAGAAAGGTAATAAACATTGCGTTTGAGTCTGTTTTAATAATTGAGAAACAGCTGAGTTTCAGCAGGGAGAATATAAGGAGCCGTCAGTATTGTTTTTATTGCATTCGATTTTCTATTGTGCCCATAAAAGTAGAAAAAATGATAAATTATACAACTTTCTGATCAAACAATTCTGCACGTACCCTTTCCTCAGAAAGTGTGGCTCTTCTCTCTGCATCTTCCACTCGGTGTTCAAGCTCTTCAAGCTGCAGACATACATTTAGAATTACTTATGTTTTAATCACAGTTCAACATCATAACTGATTAACTGACAACAGAAATGTTCCTTCAACAAGTTAACGAATCTAAGTTATCTTGGAACACAACGTTAACTTTATCTAAACAATGAATCTCTAAGTTATCTTTGAACATAACGTTAACTTTATCTAAACAACAAATCTACGTTATCTTGGAACATAACGTTAACTTTATCTAAACAACAGATCTACGTTATCTTGGAACATAACGTTAACTTTATCTAAACAACGAATCTCTAAGTTATCTTTGAATACAACGTTAAGTTTATCTAAACAACGAATCTTTAAGTTATCTTTGAACACAACGTTAACTTTATCTAAACAATGAATCTAAGTTATCGTTGAACACAATATTAACTTTATCTAAACAATGAATCTCTAAGTTATCTTTGAACATAACGTTAACTTTATCTAAACAACAAATCTACGTTATCTTGGAACATAACGTTAACTTTATCTAAACAATGAATCTAAATTATCGTTGAACACAATATTAACTTTATCTAAACAATGAATCTCTAAGTTATCTTTGAACATAACGTTAACTTTATCTAAACAACAAATCTACGTTATCTTGGAACACAACGTTAACTTTATCTAAACAATGAATCCAAGTTATCGTTGAACACAACGTTAACTTTATCTAAACAATGAATCTCTAAGTTATCTTTGAACACAACGTTAACTTTAACTAAACAACGAATCTCTAGGTTATCTTTGAACACAACGTTAACTTTATCTAAAGCAAGAAAAACAGTTCACAAGTTCAAAGTATTTCATAATGTTAACAGTTTATCTTTTGAACCAAACCTAAAAAAAACGATTAACATTATTAGCTTACTCATTAATAAAATTTAAAAGTTATATGAACTAAATAACAAAATGGAAATCCTGACGAGCAGTAACACAATTAAAGTTCCAATTTTCACAGCTCCCGAGAATCTTAGGTATGTTAATTCTCGCTTCTCATCTAGGAAGCTGAAAATTGCATTTTAATTTTTCTATGTTAATCACGTATTTAGATGTTTTCTCACATGATTACCGGACTGCGCAAAAATCATTTAATAACCCGTGCTATGTGGTATTAAATAATTATTAACCGGCAATTAATGGTGGCCCGGCATGGCCAGGTGGTTAGGGAGCTCGAGGGCAATCTGTGGGTCGCGGGTTCGAATCCCCGTCACACCAAACATGCTCGCCCTTTCAGCCGTGAGGGCGTTATAATGTAATGGTCAATCCCACTATTCGTTGGTAAAAGAGTAGCCCAAGAGTTGGCGGTGGGTGGTGATGACTAGCTGCCTTCCCTCTAGTCTTACACTGCTAAATTAGGAACGGCTAGCGCAGATAGCCCCCGTGTACCTTTGCGCGAAATTCATAACAAACAAACAAGCAATTAATGAACATAGAAACCGAGACGAGGTTCACAAAGGGTGAACTTACTTGGGGTAAGGTTATGGCGATCGGATATCAATTGTCGTTACAACATAACAATTAGCAGTAATAGTATAATTGTAAAATCAATTGTACAGTTAGTAGAATTAATCAGCAAGTTTTCGTTTTTACCATACTTTCCAATTTATCATTTACAGGAACTCCGCGGAGTAAAATAAAATTAATTACAGAAAAGTATTTTGTGATTCATCTGCAAGAAGCTTGTTCACCACAGACACAATTTGTCAACTTAACTCAGTAGCCAAGCTATGTTCACCACAGACAAAATTTGTCAACTCAACTCAGTAGCCAAGCTATGTTCACCACAGACACAATTTGTCAACTCAACTCAGTAGCCAAGCTATGTTCACCACAGACAAAATTTGTCAACTCAACTCAGTAGCCAAGCTATGTTCACCACAGACACAATTTGTCAACTTAACTCAGTAGCCACGCATGTTTACCACAGACACGGTGAACATAGCTTGGCTACTGAGTTAAGTTGACAAATTGTTGACAAATTGTGTCTGTCTTAACTCAGTAGCCAAGCATG
>NW_013666656.1:319406-324422 GCF_000517525.1 Limulus polyphemus | reverse complement strand
TTAACTCAGTAAGCCAAGCATGTTTATCACAGACACAATTTGTCAACGTAACTCAGTAAGCCAAGCTATTAATGGTCACGAAAGGTACAGTAAAATACAGGGCGGTCCAAAATTATCTTTCCTATTTTAAAATTTAATAATTAGATAACTAGAGAAATACAACCATTTACAAATGGTTGTATTTCTCTAGTTTCAACACCTTGTAGCCCAGCTCAAACAGTTTTTACTATCATGTCACTAGACTTCTATGTGTGCATCTTAGTGGCTCTCAGCAGGTTGTATTTCCTTAGTTATTTAATTATTAAATCTTAAAAATAGGAAAGATAATTTTGGATCACCCTGAACTTCAAACCTTGTGAACTAAAATTAGCACTCCCAGCTTCCGGTTCCTTGTCCATTATTTTAACTAGATAAAAGTCAAAAAGTTTTATTTAATTAAGAGTTGTTGTTTTTTTTTCATGCTATGAGTTTGAAATAGTATCTATGATTAGTTCATTCGGGCCTTTATTTTTTCATTCACCTTGACTAATCTAACTGATTATCGTTATTAATGTAACCATTTTGCAATCAAATGTGCCCATTACATGTTCTATTGAATCAGTTATTTGATATCAATCATTGGTTCATTTATCTACTTCAAACTGTCCAATGTGTATACTTTTTAACTCAACGTTTCTACATTGTATAGCTGCTCAATCAATAACCTTATAGTCCAATATTGTGTGCTGCTACAAAGTAAATTATTTGTTACTTTGTTTTATCTCTTTAGATAAATCAATGTTCTACTAAACGGTATCTGAGTAAGGAGGAGCAATCAGTCTCACATACAGTTGATAATTACGATTTTGAAATACATTTAACAGTAAAAGGTATCCCAAGACTTGGCGGTGGGTGGTGACGACTGTAGTTTTTCACTGCTAAATTAGGGACGGCCTCGTCTAGCTTTGCGCGAAATTGAAAAACAAAACAAACAATTTAACAGTAAAGAGAAGTTACACTCAGTACGTAAAAAAGGAGTAATAAAAAATAGAAAATAAATTGTTATTTCAACATGTGAAATTCTCCTATGTGCATCAGTGAATGAACCAGCAGATAAGAACATGTGCCATTAAATTTGTGTTTCGTCCAAGACCGAAATATCTTTAGATCAATATAGCTGATATATCGTGTAGCGGAGAAACAAAAATTCTGAAACCAAAAATCAGCCTAACGACTGTAAATATTGTTTTTATAGTTCAGTAAGAAATTACACCGAGGTCATGTAACTGAAAATAACATCATGACAGAAAACAATAGCATTTTTCTATCTTAACTTCCTACGATTGTTTTTATGGTTCAGTAAGAAATTACACTGAGGTCATGTAACTGAATAGAACATCATGACAGAAACAATAAGATTTTTCTGTCTTACTCTACTACGATTGTTTTTATGGTTCAGTTCTAAAACACGCTAAGGTCATGTAACTCACAAGAATATTAATGATATCAAGATTGAAAGTAAGCCGGTTATTTCTTTTCTTATAGTGAACTCCAGTTTTATAGTCATCTCATATGAAACTGTTTCAGGTTATTACATAAAAAGAGGGCTACACCAAATACTATATAAAAAATTACCTACAGCAAACTTTACGATCATAGTCGTCTCATATGAAACTGTTTCAGGTTATTACATAAAAAAGAGGGCTACACCAAATAGTATATGAAAAATTACCTACAGCAAACTTTACGATCATAGTCGTCTCATATGAAACTGTTTCAGGTTATTACATAAAAAAGAGGGCTACACCAAATAGTATATGAAAAATTACCTACAGCAAACTTTACGATCATAGTCGTCTCAATTAATTCTTTTTGAATTCTTCTTATCAATTCAGTTTCATTAGTATAAGTAACTAATACCATTTTACCTGCACATTGTTACATACATAAAGTCAGGTAAATTGCTTCTTTTTCTCACGCAAAGTGTATTCGTTGGTGTTATATCAACTAGTATACCCTGTACAACGTGGTAGTTTCAAACCTGCAACCGAACCAGACCAAAATATTGAAATTTGACTTTTTATAACAAATATAACTTGACTTATATTTCAAACCATACCTTCTTCGATGCTGTAGCTATTGTAGTTATATTTAATAAAACAAATAAAAATGTTTCATTTTATGTGTCACTCAGGGATTTATTTAAACACAATAATTGGTTGTAAACAAAAGTAACATTTTAAGTTATCATCAGTTCCAGTGATACCAAAAACTGTCATCAGCTCCAGTGTTTATGAAAACGTTTACATTAAGAAACGTCTGACTAACACATATCATATTGTTTCCAGGACAACACTAAGCTACCAAGTGATTTGCCCCCCCCCCCCAGTGGCACAGCGGTATGTCTGCGAACTTACAACGCTAGAAACTGGGTTTCGAGACCAGTGGTGGGAAGAGCACAGATAGCTAATTGTGTAGCTTTGTGCATAACTACAAACAAACCAAGTGATTTACATAAATACTACCAGTGAGAAGCTAAACAGTAAGAAAACTAATAATGCTTGGAGATGGCTTGAATGGGTAATGAAGAAAATCTTTAATGTCAGTTTAACATAACAGCAAATGTACAACGTTTCGACAAGGTTTTGTCATCATCAGGTACGAAACTAAACAACGCTGATAAAACAGCTTGGAATGTCTGAAATCAAAATACCGATATTCAATTCTACTTGAATCTCGCGAATCGGTAAGAATCGGAGGTCTGAAAAGGATGAATCATTGATCGATATGACAGCATGCATTTCCAAAAAAAAGCATTTTATTTCCAGATTTTTTGTTTGTTTTCATTCTTATTTAATCGCAGACAAACGACTTCGTATGTTAGACAAACCCACAATGTTTTTTTTGTTAAAGTTAGTCAGAAAAGCAGGAGAAGCACATGAAAGTAACTATAGACCACGTAAGAGCTGACTACTAATGACTTAGCAGTATATGGTAAGTCATTCTTCTTGTGCTGACAATCTGCGTTCAGCACTCCACGTGCAAGTAACAAAAGTTCTTAACAACAACACATGCAACCTTCATAAAAAGAACTTTAATTATTTTTCCTTTGTGCCCCTTTTACGTCATACTTTTTTTACCCTTTATATGAATATTTTAGCCTTTGATCTCGAGTTTCAAATTGCGACTGAATTGGATATAGAAACCGGAAATATAACACATTGATATTAACGATATCCTTTTCTTCAGAATCTAAACTATATCTGAATGAAAAAAACTACTGAGATTGAGATTTTTCTCGTATTTTTCGGAGAACTGATTTTTCTCTTCCGCTTCCTGGTGCAGTGACAGTTCGATTATTATACGCAAATAACACGACTTGTTTCAATCAATGCTTGTAAATACCGTGTAAGTCATAACTGAATTCACCATGAAATTCACAGCATTGAAACGAAAAACTATTGAAGCATCATATACTTAGTTCGTTTCAGCACATTCTTCTACCTTTCATATAGGTGGTGATTCTTTTAAAAACCTTCATATCAATTTCTGGAATAATATCAGCAACATATTAAGGAACCCTCCTTGTAAAAGTTCATAATATATCTAAAATAACCCTTGTATGGATATGTGAAATCCACGAAATAACCCTTACGTTGGTTCATTGAATGCTCCAAAGAACGTTTATATCTATATACGAAATATCTAAAAGAACACATGCAGCGGTAGATGAAATACCCAAAATAGTTTTATGTCGGTACACGAAATACCTGAAAGAATCCTATATCAGGAAGTGAAATATCTAAAATAATCTGTGTCGATACATGAAATATCTAAAAAGACCCCTTTGTGTCGGTACATAAACCACTAAAAAAAATAATTTCGTGGTACATAAAATACCTAAAAGAATACTTGATTGGTGCATAAAATACTTACAATTAGGATTGAATTAATATGCGAAATGTCAAAAACAATTCGTATGTAAATACGTGAAATGTTAAAAAAATTATCGGTACACGAAATACCTTAAATAACATTCACGTTGATACATAAAATGTGCAAAAAAACTTCTATTGGTGCATGAAAGAACCTTCATGTCAAAACAAAAAAACTCAACAACTTTTATGTCAGCAAATGAAATATCTCAAGAACCTGGTGTCAGTACATGAAATATCTCAAGAACCTGGTGTCAGTACATGAAATACCCTAAAAGCTTTCAGATCAAGAAATACTCAAAAGAATCTTTCTGTCCGTAAATGAAATATCTCAAAAACTTGTGTCAATGTATGAAACACTTTAAAAACCTTCTTGTCAGAACAAGAAACACCCAAAGAACCTTCATGTCACCACATGAAATGTCAAAAAATTCTTATGTCAGTACACAAAATTCCAAATAGAAACATCACGTCTGTACATAAAATACATAAAATTAACCTTGTATCGGTACCAGATATGTCCAATAAGACATTTTGCACCAGTACGTAATATATCTTAAAAAAACCTTGTGTCAGTACACGAAACACCAAATAGAACCTTTATGTCATTTAGTGAAATGTCTAATAACACCCTTGTGTTAATACATGAAACACCAAATAGAACCTTTATGTCATTTAGTGAAATGTCTAATAAAACTCTTGTGTTAATACATGAAACACCAAATAGAACCTTTATGTCATTTAGTGAAATGTCTAATAACACTCTTGTGTTAATACATGAAACACCAAATAGAACCTTTATGTCATTTAGTGAAATGTCTAATAACACCCTTGTGTTAATACACGAAACACCAAATAGAACCTTTATGTCATTTAGTGAAATGTCTAATAACACCCTTGTGTTAATACATGAAACACCAAATAGAACCTTTATGTCGATTAACAAAATATCAAAAATAAACCTTACGATGATGCATGAAATACGTAAAAAAAAACAATTGTTGTCAATAAGATAGACAAAAAGAAAAACAATTGTTGTCAATAAGATAGACAAAAAGAAACTTTATGTCGTCAATAAGATAGACAAAAAGAAAAACAATTG
>NW_013666656.1:309563-318406 GCF_000517525.1 Limulus polyphemus | reverse complement strand
CGTCAATAAGACAGACAAAAAGAAACTTTATGTTGGTTCATGAATAACAAAAAGAAACATTTTTATCTAATAATCCGAAACTGAGTTTGTTTCAGCACGTGACGTGCTCACTTGATTTTATTAAACTTCATTCCAATGTCGCAAATCATCTAAAGTTATTAATTTTTTGTATGTTTCGCGAGGAGTCGAACAAAATGACTGAAGTAGAAGCACAAAATCCACATTCAGGTTTTCTTTCGGGCTTCCAAAAATATACAAGATGGTAAAGTAAACAATTTGGTTGAACAAGAGAAATTACAGGAAAGCAGAAGTGCCACACAAGTTACTTTAACGGCGTCGTAAACTTGAGTTATAAATAGAGAAAGAACTGTATTCTGCTCCAAGAATTTATTTGTTCTCACGGATGGTGCTACTGATAATGTAAATTGAGTCTGTGTTCATATAACAGCCATATTTATTATTTAATATGTTGATGAAATTTCAACGCCAATTCTCGGCAGAATTCAACTATAATTTTTTTAAATTTATTTCTATACTTCTTTTCGCGTAAATATAATAGTTTTTCAAAGTTTTGAATTAACATAACCGTGAAAGTTGTTCACTCAAGTTACAGTATCTGAAACTGTGCTCTAAAAACGATATGAACGAAACCTAACTTTAAACAAATATTCGGATATATTCGCATGACTTGGATCATTTCTTAACTTCAGCGACATTAACATTTAGTAAAAAAAACAAAAAACTAGTAATATAATCAAAACAAACATTTGAAGTTTAACATCAACATGGTAAGCCAAGACGACACAAAAAAGACTGACAATTTTCTCAAACTCGTTTTCTTTTGCGCTCCAGACTAGTACGCACAATTTCATCACATGGATGAAATAAGCATCTCGGTTTTTAAGACCTTCGTGTTGACTGGACTAGGCTACGTCCAACTTTTCTCATTCTAACTTTCAGCTTTTCAGACGTGACGAAAAACTTTCACATCAACTTTCAACTCTTACAAATGTGAAGCAAAAGTAGAGAAACGTGACAAAATCGAAGATAAGTGAAAACTTTACATCACGCAACGGAAAACGTAAATAAAATAAGTTTTACTCTTTTTGTAAACTTCAACAGAAATCTATTTTTGTATATTTTGACATTAAAGAAATACCAGTTAAACAGTTTTTCTTATTTCAAAATAAATGGTGAAATAAGGTTTCATTTCAATTATCATAATTCCTGTAAAACAACAACAATTTGTTTTCATATATATATATTTCTCTATTAATTCTGACAGTTCTACGCTACCGCCACAACAGCATATACAAGCTACGCAACTAACGTAGAAGACCGAATATTAATCTTTTTCTACACTTCTCTTTGACGGAATTAGTGGTAGTTAATTAAAAGTTTCTGTTTCAACAAACTCTCCTTTCAGCGTCCTTCAGCTCACGCAACTTCTTTTTGACCACGAAAAGCACTGATTAATCTGATAAAACAAAACTTATGTAAAATCCAAATTAACAAAATGATTAACTGAAGAGACGGAGTAGATTTTTAACTCTCTGTACACTTGAAAGTATTTTGATACTTGAATATTCCAAGTATTCCTGCGTTTGCACGATTTAAAGCTCGTAAACGAAATCGTTTTTAAACCCAAAAAGAAAATTATAGTTTTGTTTGGCATCACAAGCTATTACAGCTGGTTAAGTTTTTAAAAAATCATTTATGAATGCTAATGCTACGATTTAGCATTCACATTTGCTTCTGTCACACGACCTTGCGATACATAAGTGAAAGTTCATTGGTTGAATGACAGTTTACATTGTGTAAACATAAGTCAAAGATCAATTTTATTAAAACCAAAAAATTTGCTGTTTCATGTCGTTGTAACTGTGTAGAGAGAGATCCAATAGAAATTCGTACTGATTACAAGTACGTTTCACACTATTACAGGGAAATAGTTATCTCATACGGATAAAGACCTTTTATGACATAGGTGTGTGAACTTCTGTATGAAATTATTGTCACTAATATCGGTGCCTTAAAAAAAAAAGCTAATCTATGTGGTCAGTATATTCAAGTTACAAAAACAAAAGTTAGCCTACGTGTTCAGCGTCTTCAAACTAAGTTCGGTATAAAGAAGTTAAACTAAGTGTTTTCTATATGTTCTAAACATTAAGCATATTCGGGTTAAGAAAAGTACTTAACCTAAATATTCAGCATGTTCAGGTTACAAAGAACTTATCCTAAATGTTCGGTTTATAACAAAAACTGAAAAAGTTGAATATTTGCTTCAATTCATATTTTTTAATTTCATTTGACATGTTCGTAACATAATTTAGACATCGTGAGATTACAGTTAGTAACAACTGTAAATGAAAGTTATGTATTGTTTAAACCCTCTGATTAAAATTAACACAAATCACACTATTTTAAGTCCATATCAAAACCCTCTTCGTTTATATAAATATTTAACTCGCAGTGTAAAGAACTAACAAAACATTAGATAAAATCATTCATTTCCCAACGTTCAAGTAAAATACACAGGAAACCCTAACAACAATTAGTGAAATTAACTGCAATATTGATGATACTTTTGTTTACATTCTTTACATGACTCATATGTAATTAACAACCCTGTAATCAAAGTGTTTAATAATTCGATAAGTAATTTTAGGGTTATGTATATGAAAGATTGTACATTTTTATCAAGTCCCCATCTGGGTTTGGGAAACGTTTTTGACTGCACGATCCCACAATATCATAAAAAGAAAAAGAAAAATAGGCTTAACACTAATATACTAAACAAAACAAATGTCATTTTCAAATAACGGCCATATATTTTTACTTGATATAAATCCACATAACAACATATAACAACTTTATCGCATAAAATCATTTCAAATTTAGACTAAAAATTATAATACCTAACATCACAAGAACTATCTGCTACGGCCTGTTGAGCGAAAATAATTAAAAGAGGGGTTATAATATTGCTGTCTGTAAACCTAACGCTCTCTATTGGTCGGATTTTGAACTAATAATTAAAGTATATTCAAAGTTCAAAATTATTGTTTATAAAATTCATATTCTTGCAGATTAAAGAGTACTTCAATATTTATTTTGCAGATACAGTACTCAGTACTATTCCATTACTTTTGTATACAACCATATTTAGCAACAAAACATATTATGGGTCCAACTTAAGGGTTAATATGGTTTATAACGTATGTAATTATATCAATCTTCAGCAGATTATTGTGATCATCTCTTTTTAATCTTTGGCTAATTCATGTACTTTTGTATTTTTGGTGATAAATTGTTTGTTGTTTCAGGTTTGAAACTAACTCTTTGTGAGTGTGTACATGGCCTTTTGATATATATATAAGTATTGATATTATTAAAATTGACAGTATTATTTTTATATATTTTTGCTAGATTAATTTGAAATGAGCACTTTCAGTTTAATTACTGCAGGTAATTCTAAGCCTAAAGTTAGGGTATGAGGCATGCTACTACAGAGTCCGAAATGCAAATGCAAATTAGGTTCATCACATAAAGTGCCAGATGATCACTGCACATTTGCAGCAAATGCAGGGCCATATTAAGGAGGGAGACAGAAGGAGCAACTGCACCAGGGCCCCGACCACTTGGGAGCTCCCAAATAAATAATTGTTGAAAATTTTATGCATTGCACTGTATGCGCTTGTATTTATTTATTTATTAGGGAGCGGGTGTTATTTTACTTCCCCAGGCCCCATCTGATCTAAATCCACCCCACAGCAAGTGTAATACATATCGGGAAAGTCTAAGATATTACAATATTCGAAAGAGGCCCAATAATGAGTGCATGTCTAGTAGATGTAAAAGTGGCCACGACTTTGGTCATTTGAATTTACCAGTAATGGGAGAAGTTGAATTACATGTAGGCTGAAAGGAGTGGGGGTGGGAGGGTTGTAGCCGAAAATACATATTAACAGAAAGGAAAGAAAGGCAGCTCGACAGGATGGTAAAGCCAGTTGTCATCAAACAATAAACTAACTGAAAGACATTCAGTACAGGGCTATCCCAACCCAGTTTCAGCCATACCTTGGGAAGAACATTGCAATAAATGGATTATGTCAGTATGGGTTTATTACATACACCACTGGACTTAGTTACCAAAAAGAAAGGACATCTTGAATGGTGTAAAGAATATAAACACTAGAACTAATAAAAACAGATGAAAGGTGATGCGGACCAACGAATTATTTATTTTTCTTTTCCGTTTTTTTTTTTTTTTGTACTAATTGGAAAAGAAATTTTGGAAAAGGCACAACAAAAACTCAACCTTCGTGTGTGATCTCAACTATTCAGGCCTTTGGTGGTAAATATATGGTTTGAGGAATGTTTTTCTGGCATACTATGAGCCCCTTGGTCCTTTTAGAAAGCAGTATGAATGCCCCAACTTACTTCAGCATCACTTCTAATCAAATGCTTCCAGCGATGCTTCATATATACCATGATGAGAATAGCTACCATATATACCATGATGAGAATAGCTACCATATATACCATGATGAGAATAGCTACTTCCAAGACGACAATACTTCGATCCACCATGCACTTATTGTGCGTGCATGGTTTGAGGAACGTGACGGAGACTTTGGGTATCTCCCATGGCCTTAAAAATCCCAGGATCTCAGTCCAAGCATCTGTGGGAATAACATGAAAGACACACTTGTCATCACTATCCTCAGCCTACCTAGCTTCGTGAATTGCGTGCAATATTAATGAATGAATGGGATAAAATCCTCAGAACAACTTCCAGCATCTTGTGGATTCTATGCTATTTCGTGTCATATCTGTTATTCGGTGGCTCAGCCCGATATTAGGTGTAGGCCCAAATAAAGTGGGCAAATCCTGTAGATCGTAGGCTTATTTTACAATTGTTTTGAGTTGTAGTACTAAATTATAACTTACTGGGAAGTTATTAGATATTAGATTAAATTACAGATTTATCATAAAAATATTTATTTATCTTGCTGAGTTTAAGATTTGGAAAAACAGGCTAAGTTCCAGTTAAGACATTTTTATTTTACTGAAACCAGGTCGGGCTGGTTTATGGAATGAGTTGCTGTCAGCATTTGTGAATGTCAGCGCTATAGAAGAGATAAGGAAGAGAATAGATGATTTCCTGTAAAATAAAAAGTCGGTTTAAGTTTTTACTTTTCTCAAGGAAGTATGTGCAAGGAGAGCCAAATGATCCCATGTTGTCAGTAGGTTATATCTTATCGCCATCTTTTGGTAGCTTTTGAGACTAGCTTGTCAGAAAAAGAGAAAGAGAAAGTTCAGCAAATTTATTTTGGTCACTTCGAAGCGGTCAACTTCAAACATTACAAAGGTTATTTAAAATGATAAGTTATTATTACCTACATATCTAAAAATATACTTGCGACATTATAGCATTATTTACATTACTTTGTGCTTGAATGTTTACCTAGCAATAACTTTAACAATGTTATAACAACAAATGGATCCTATATAATTTGTTTTATATATTATAATGAGATCAGTTTTATCTGTTATTTCCATAACGTATATGATTATTGGTTAAAATTTTAGTTTGTAGTGATCACCTAACGTCGTCTGCTTCAATAACTCCAGCAAAGGCATATGCGCAAAAGTAAATATAATAAGATATTAAACAGGTACATTCTCAGTTTTGTAATTCATCCGCTTAATCCAAGTCAATCTATTTCTATAAGCTGATGATTGCTCGGCTGCTTAAGACATAATATATAATATACTATAGATATACAACAACCACAACAATGGGAATTAGCTGTAATTCGTAGAAAATATGCCTCCATAAATTTCAGAAATATTTTAGAATTTGACAAAATAATTAGAGCTTAGAAATTGAGGGTTCTTAAATTCAAAACCATAACGGTTACTTTTGGAAACAGTTCGCAGCGACCAATCAGTTCAAACAAAGCATTAACAGATAATTCAACGATGCAATGTTTATCAGACAGTTGACGTCAAGAAACATTACTAAACTGAATTAATAAGGGATGATCTTAACATTCTATGTCAACAGGAACAGATAGGCTTTAAAAGCCCAACCGGTATCCTAAATATCATAAGTCAACAGCCGATTCTTACAAGAACAGCTGTGTTTTAAAAGCCTACACCGGATATTAAATATCGTACGCTGTTGACTTACAATATTTAGGATCCAGGGTGGGCTTTTACATCCCAGTTATTCCTCTAAGGATTAGCTGTAGACTTACACGTTTTAGCATCAGTCGTGGTCTTTTACAGTCCAGCTGTTCCTGTAAGGATTAGCTGTTGACTAACGATATTTAATATCCGATGTAGGCTTTTAAAACATATCTGTTCATGTAAGAATTAAATCTTTAGAGGGCTTTAAAAGCTCACCTCAGGTGCTCAACATTACAGCTCAACAGCTAATAACCCTTGAAGAAGCGACTGGATTGAAAAACCCAAAACACCGCCAACAACGAGGATACCCAACTAATGCGCTAAGATAGAGTGATCATTGAGGCTTTTTGTGGTTTGCCTGTCACTCATAATTAAGACTAATTACTATTAATCGTAATTTTTATTGAAGATTTTTAGCAACTATTCTGATAAAAGTTATTACATAATTAATTTTTCAAAAATCGAAATATGCATATTAAAAAAAATATTAATCATTTGCTCATTAAAGCAATGTTTTCATATTTTAAAACGGATATTTCAATAATAAAAATTTGAGTTTGTCTCGTAGTTTAACAGAGAGAATTAAGAGACTTAATTAGCAACTAAAACTATTTGACAGCTAACTACCGCCCCCAGTGGCACAGCGGTATGTCTGCAGACTTACAACGCTAGAATCCGGGTTTCGATACCCGTGGTGGGCAGAGCACAGATAGCCCATTGTGTGGCTTTGTGCTTAATTACAAACAAACAGCTAACTACCTTCAATCATAAAGATTATAAAACTAGTTTGATTTAACCATGATACCCATTTAAACAAAAAAACTTTAACGACATGACCATTGTCCAGGATGTAATCATTGTTGAGTGTTTGACCAATGTCCGGAATATAAAAGCTTCCTTATGATTTGATCACTATTCTCACAGGCGGAGGAATCAAAAATTACCTAGGATCCATAGTACATGTGGGTCTTGGTGGTGAATATGATGAAGTATGCCACCCTTCCCAGAAAATGTGGTATTTATAGACTTCAAGTGGAGCAATTCCTAAAATTTCCGTTGTAAAACGTGAGCATGTAATGTATAACAGCCTTAAAATTATTAACAACAAACTTGCACGAAAGTCTTTATCAAAAATAAAAACTTACGCTAACTTGGTTCTTTCCACTGCCCCTAAATGTAAACTAATCAATCCCTAACTCATTAAGCGATATAAATAAAATAAACGTTTTGGAGTATAAAGAAAAATGGTCGGCCTATTTTACTCATTTCAATTTGACTATTTTTTTTTTAATTGCAATAATACTTTTGTGTTTTTATTAACTTTAAGTTAGGATTTTTAGTTACGTTGGTCAGAATTTCTTCAATCTATTCACTTTTATTTTTACCTTCTTTGATAATGGTGTTAAAACCAATTACATATATGCGCTCAAGGAAAACCTATCAGTAACGGAAGTTTAGCAGCAAAAAGTCTGTTTGGCTTCTCGCTTTAAGTGAGTTATTCAAAAGTATGAAGAATGGTTTAATTTGAAACTACCTAAAGTTTAAGAATATGGACTGTATTTTACTATACTTTAAACTAATGATAATAATTGTGCAAGTTCAATAAAGTTTACCACCTGCACATCACAGTTACAAAGGAAAACTAATTAGTCACATAATTACATTAACCCTATGATAGAAAAGATGCTTTCAAGGCTCATTACAAGGAGTCGACCATCTAATCTTATAGGGGAAATTTTACATCCTTTTTCATTTGTTTTCTATAGCTACCTTATACATACAAGAATAGATTATCATTATAATTTTTCTATAACGTGAGCGTCATCAGTAGACTACATACACAACAAAAGTTTAATTTGCTTCAAGTTAGAGGAAACAGGGGCTAGTTGACTTAGTTTTTTACTTTTTAAATGAAAGACATCTTTGAACTTCACGATAATAAATTTTGATACTAACATAAACTAGATGTTGGACATACAAGACTGCTTAGTTTAAGAGTTATTATTTGGTTTATTTAGAGATCTAATATTTCATTGTTATTTAGTTTTCATAACAAGAGTGTTAAATGTTAATCATTTTAAAAGCGATAGTTTTGATAAGTTTTGTTACTTAACTTTTTACGAGTCTACGTTGTGTATGTAGTTTAATTGTTGAACTAGGTTTCTGTAATACTGTTGACGTCATCTTACTCGAAGCTTCTAAGTTTTTCTTGTTATGTGAATATTTTTGTCACTAGAGGGCTAGATATTTCTAGATTTTTCTGCTGCTTGTTATAAATACCTGCAGATACAGAGTGCAAGGAAGTAGTTAAAGTAAGTCAGTGAAAGTTAAGTTACTGAAAGTGAAGTTATACTGCGTGATTGTTAATTTAACCGTAAGGGGCGATACTTAGTGAGTTTCACAGTTTAACAGATATAAAGAAGAATAATTTGTCTTGTCAAAGATGTTCTAAAGTAATCGAACCCGCCTATGTGTACTTTGATGAAAAGGAGACAATTATTTAAAGTTCTGTATATAACTGTGGTAACCCACAGGATAACATAAGTGAATTTATCGCAGATTTTATAGTAGGAAACAGAGTAGAGAAAAATAATTCGTCTTTTCAACTGAGTTCTAAAGTAACTCAATCAGCCTGTGTGGACTTT
>NW_013666656.1:304397-308518 GCF_000517525.1 Limulus polyphemus | reverse complement strand
AAGTGGATTGTGTGCTGCCCGTATATTGTTCGAATTTATCGCCAACAAGTCACAGACACCTGCTGTAAAATAATCCCAGCCCACATAAAACACACCTTCTTATATTACATAGTAAAAACAAATCACTTACCTCTTTGCAAATTTTATCAGAAATGAACATAATAGAAATGTGTGTGTGTGTGTGTGTGAACCTACCCCGAGTATGGGACAAGTTGACACACGCTTGGGGGTAAGTTGACGTGGATGATATCAAATCAAAAACACTTTATTTATATCAATATATTTATTGCGCGTTTAAGTTAATAAAATAAAATAACTGTAACTACTTTTCATCATAATATCTACAAACACAGTTTGAAATTCAAAGTTTAGAAAAAAATAATATGGAGAAGGAGCAACGAGGAATTTGTAATAATTTTTAGTTAATTTTTGTTAATTTTGAACATTTAAACATTGAGTAAAATTAATCAAAATGTATTTAAATATTTTTATATTATATCTATCTTTGTTTTATGAACGTAAAAAATACTTGCAATTTCTTCATTTTCGGGCTGGTTGACACGCATGCCAATCTGCCCCAAGTGAAATGTGTCAACGTACCCCAAATCGCCATTTTGCCAAAAACGACTTGTGTGTGTGTGTGTGTCGTCCCAGTCATAATTATCAAAAAATCATATAGCCGAATTAATGCGTACTTTCAAATGTATATAATTGAATTCTCGTAACAAAGTATTTAGTATAACAAAACAAAATCTTTGCAGTAGAAAATATTTACTTATGTATGTGAAAAAAAAAATCATTTTTTTACTCTTGTACATGACAGAGGCTTCAGATCACGATGAAATTACAACAGCGGGTGACGCGAGTTTGGATGTGTTAGTGATCTTGATATCACGGCTACCAACTTCAGTACGTCAACCTGTCTTTTCGGCCAACCAGATCCGGTCGCCCTTATTTGTTATTAATGTGTCTTATCATTTGGTGTTTACTTTATAATTTACAATTATTTTGTGTCTTATCATTTGGTGTTCACGTTATAATTTACAATTATTTTGTGTCTTATCATTTGGTGTTCACGTTATAATTTACAATTATTTTGTGTCTTATCATTTGGTGTTTACTTTATAATTGATAATTATCTTGTGTCTTATAATTTGGTGTTTACTTTATAATTGATAATTATCTTGTGTCTTATCATTTATTGTTTACTTTATAATTTACAATTATCTTGTGTCTTATCATTTGGTGTTTACACTTTACAATAATTTAATTATATGTCACTGTTATTTATTCAAATTTTCAATCCTTGACCAGCCTGATGGGATTACGTCCACATCGTTAAACTCCTTCAACCATGACCTTTGACGTAAATATCAAAATTTTTTCATGGTTATTACTATAGTAGTTTATTATTTTGGTTATTCAAAGTATAATACTTAATAAATATAAGCTCACAAGACGTTACCAAGTTCTCGGGACACTGCATCAAACAGTTGATAAACCAAGAAATCTGGATCGAACACGTGCTTTCCACTATGTATATAACAATTTCCTATTGTTCACCTTGTATTATATATATATATATAACTTTCTTTTCATGTTATACTACGAAGTAATGGGGTCTCAAGATAAGTCACATACATTTGCATATGCTGTTTTAATTTTTTTGCCAGTCCAATAACATATCTACGCCATGCTCCCCTTCAGTGTTTTCACAGAAGTTCAAAACAAGTGAGCAGTCTAAATAGATTTTTTCGTTTCGTTAAGCATTGGTCAAAATAAAATTACATTGTAGAATAAATTATTTTCGCCCCATCTAGTGACAAGATTAGGAAATTCTAAATCTTCTTACGAAAGCTCAAAACAATAAAATGATAAACAAAATTCAAATTTTTCTATAATTCTAGCCATTTGCTAATAACTGAAATGAGAAGAGGAATATTGTTATGTTACTTTATGAATAGCTTCATAAAGACTTTTCCTGGAAAACAAATTAATGATTTAACTTTTGAGATTTTTAGTGCACTATGTAAAACAATTAGTTCAAAATTTAATAACTTTTTGCTTTATATTTTTGGATACCTAAAATAAAAAAAACTATAACTTTCTACATATTCTTCTTAGATTTGATTCAAATTCTTTTCCAACAGTTTAATTAAACCATATTTGCATTTCATTTTAACATTTAAAAAAGCCTGAACTCAATTTTTACGTGTGCTGCATACACATAGAACATTTCTTTAAATTAAAAAATAATAACTAGTTAAATGTTACGCTATCTTACGAAGCTCTTATCATATCACTTTTTGTGCAGTTGCAAATACTAGCCTTTTAGTTTCAAAATATCTGTAAAACACAATAGTCAAACGAAACGTAAAATATTTATCCACAGATACAGTCATTGATTAGTTTAGTTTTGTTCCTCAAGAAGCACTGTGTAAAAATAAAATTTAACATTATATAAAAGAAAAAATGCACCAAGTAAATGATAAATAAATACACATAAATAAGTAAAAAAAAACAGAATGAATGTAAATAATAAGGAAAGTCATAACTATATGTAAAACACAAAATTAAACCGATACTTATTTTTTATATTTTTACTGTGTAAGGAATCTCGTCGATATATTTAAAAGAACTTCTAAAAAGGTTATGAAAAGGCAACTGCTGGTCGCGTCCTCTGGTGAATATATATATTTCAATTAACATAAAAATGTATGGAAGAAGCCTGTTATCACAATTTTAGTAGCTGAAAATATTGGCATGTAGACGAAAATAACATTTTTATGATGACCCTATCGGTTAAAACGAATATTAATAAATTGTATCCGATCAGGAATAGAATGGTCGTACTAAAAATAAAGTTTTTCACGAAACAAGCAGTAGTTTCAACGATTTTCAGTATATAGCAGCGTTTCAATGATCTATGAAAATGAGAATAAACCACAAATAGGACCCCTAACTATAATTATAAATTTCTTATATATTGTTCATAGATTACAGAAAAGTAATTGTTGATCATTTTTAGATTGGTTATATCACGCTGAAGTATTAAAGCTAGGTCACAATGCGAATACTTGAAAACGGTAAAAAAAAGCACAGATTAGTCTAATTGTATTACTTTATTTGTTTGTTTTAATTTCAAAGCAAAGAATAAAAACAGATAAAACAACTGAAATAGTTATGATTAGCTGTTGTTTTCTCAGTGCAAAGCTACACAATAAGCTATCCACACTCTGTTTACCACGAGGGATAGAACATTGGATTTTATAGTTGTAAGTTCGTAACCTTAGCGCTAACCCACCAGGTGATAGTTGTGGCTAGTCTAAAATAGTTGTATCATTCTCTGATATAGAAGACCCCCAGTAGCACAGCGGTATGTCTGCGCACTTACAACGCTAGAAACCGGGTTTCGATACCCGTGGTTGGCAGAGCACAAATAGTTCATTGTGTAGCTTTGTGGATAACTTCAAACAAACTGATATAGAAAATAATGGAAGTATGGGTGCGCCATCTACTAGTACAGTAAGAAAATACATTGTGTTACAACATTCTCTTTCGTTATTAACAAATGCAAATACCATAGTGGTGGAATACCACAGATAAAGATCACCTCTCATAAACATGTTTGTTTTAAGTATCAGTTGAACAATTAATTAAATCATGAAATAGTTCATTTAAAACGTATTTAGTTTGTAAGAGTGGTTAATAAACAATTTATAAATTAACTCAAAACTACCTTTTTTTTATTGACAAGAATGGACCTTGTCATTTTTAATTGTCAAACGTAAAATTAATAAAGAGTAAGTAAATTGATATTCAAAAATTAATTACTTATACAGATATATCATTGCTATAGTTTCAGAAATTTTCAGTAGATGACAGCAATTCGCCTATTTGTTATTTACGCATAGAGCTACACGATGGCCCATCAAGGCTGTACTCACCGTGGATATCAAAACCCATTTTTTAGCGTTGCACTCTCTCAGACTTACCGCTGAGCAACGGGGTGGTTCACATATTAGATCAAACACAAATTACAACGTGTATTTCTGTCAATTATTTAAAGTAATGTTATAAAATTAGGTTATTTTATATTTCTTGTTTGTTTGTTTTTGGAA
>NW_013666656.1:301903-303397 GCF_000517525.1 Limulus polyphemus | reverse complement strand
TCGAGCGCCTTATCCACCTGGCCATGCCGGGCACTTATATTTCTTATTAAATAAAATAGTGTATACTTAAATACTTGTTGTTATTTATTATTAAGCACAAAGATACACAAAAGGCTATCTGTGCTCTGCCTAACCCGGTTTCTAGTGGTATAAGTTCGCTGTGCCACTGGAGCACTTAAATGCATTTTATTTATATGTATATATTATATAAAATGATTTGATGCGACATTACGAACATATATATTCACTTCGATTTTAACAAATGAAATTAGAGTTTAATCTAAAACAGACAGATAATATTTCCAGATGAAATTTATACTACAAGAAGACAAACTATCACCTCTTCCGTATGTCTGACGTCAAGTGTTTGGTGATCTGTAAGTTTCTTTGTAAGTCAAAGTACAATAAGATAAGATTTCGATAATTTTATATCTCTGTGGTCAAGATATTAATTATTTTTAAGTTTCTAACCTCACTGGCGGGTCCAGCATAGAGCGTAGTCGGCGTACGTCATGTGTTAGGAGAGGAATTCTAGACGTATCCAGTGAGGGGTGAAAAGTAGCAGTCAGTTTTATGAGAAAATTCACTGTAAACCCCACGGAAAGAAATTATCATAAGACCACTTGGTTAACGGTGCAGAAAAGGGTTAAGACCTGTGAACTAGCTCCATTTCCTTAGAGGGGAGGCCCGGCATGGCCAGGTGGTTAGGGTGCTCTCGACTCGCAATCTGCAGGTCGCAGGTTGGAATCCCCGTCACAGTTTCAGTCGTGGGGGCGTTATAATGTTACAGTCAATCCCATTATTCGTTGGTAACAGAGTAGCCCAAGAGTTGGCGGTGGGTGGTGATGACTAGCTGCTTTCTCTCTAGTCTTTCACTGCTAAATTAGTTCAAAATTAGGGACGGCTAGTGCAGATAGCCCTCATGTAGCTTTGCGCGAAATTCATAACAAACCCCTTAGAGGGGCTGTTATAACTTTAAAAAAATACTCTTTTGAAACTCTTGCAAGAATAGTAATATGTATGTTTGTTTTACAGTATTTACACACGGATATTTTAAATAACGACAATAAAATACCAAAACTGTGAAAAACGTTTACAGAAATTCAAAAAGACATTCATTTGAGTTACAAAAAACAGATACAGGTGTTTTTGTGGTACAGTTTCAAGTATGTTATAACTGGACTTAAGTTTACAACCACACACTGATTCACTAAGCGATAACACTTCTTTATCTGTTTGTTTAGAATTTTCGCGCAAAGATACCCAAAAGCTACATGCACATATCCATCCCAAATTTTGAGCTAAGAGCAAGTCAACAGCGCCTACCTCCAAATCTTAGGCTACTCTTGGCTGACCGAATACGTGGAGTTGACCGTCACTGTTACAGCTTACTCACGGTTCTAAACTGCAGAACGCTTCATGGCCAGGTGGTTAAGGCACTCGACTCGCAATCTGAGGGTCGCGGGTTCGAATCCCTGTCACACCAAACATGCT
>NW_013666656.1:297990-301882 GCF_000517525.1 Limulus polyphemus | reverse complement strand
CTCTCGTGTAGCTTTGCGCGAAATTCAAAAACAAACAAAGCAGAACGCGTTTATTGCGATAAGGGGACGCGAGCCATGAACTCTCGAATTCACAGTCCGAACACGCTTTCCACTGGATAAAGCCTGGATCATTAGCTAAGCAAACTAAAACTTTTGTGTTGAATCAAAGCTGGCGTTTTCTTTCTGAACATCATAACTGTTTGCGATTAATAAATTTCCAATAACCATAGACTTCGGAGCTATGTTCAGATCGGAGATTTATAAGTTACAATACAGGGACCTTCCTTGTATTTGGCGGCATTGGAAAACAAAATTACACAGATCAACATGGGGCATCAGGACCATCCAGAAAGAGTACAACAGCAAGTCATACCTGAGGCGTGGTAAGCAAAGTGCGGCGCTTTGTAGCAGATGAGAACCCACAAACACAAAGATCAGTGGCAAAAGCCGTCCATATTCCCTAGGGGCTATGTAACAGTACACAACATAATTAAGAAGGTTCTCCGTTTTTAAACGAGGCCAACGGGTATAGGTTCATACTTCCCCTTCAACCATAATATACCTCAAACAGCTTGAGAATAAAACGTGTATTCATGTTATTCTATACAAACACGTAGAGGTTATGGATTTCTGTGCGATCAGACTGTTGAAACGGGTGCTGGGAAACAGTGGTGTGTTTTGGACGTGACAGCTTTACGACGGATACTTTTGGAAAAAAATTGCTATACAGGGCTATTGTCGAAAAGCACATCGTCTGGTAGAGCATGACTAGATGTGGCAGTATGGACGACGTAGTGAGCTTCCAAAATCGTTCTCATGTAAAGTACTCTGCCATAGTATTCTGTTTTCTAAATCACACGATCGACAGGAAACGACACTTTTGACGTAAGTGGGATCATGTGTAGATAAATTTGTTTCTCTGTACATTCAAATTACAAGTTCGCCATTCTTTCCATTACATTTTTGTTTTATGTCACCGACACCTAGGGTTACCAAGCTATATTTTTACTCCTAACTAATGAGGATAATATACAGTATGTTTAGTAATATATTCGAATCTATAAAACCCTGTTTATACGTTGTTGTTGTTTTTTTCGAAAATCACCATTTTTACAGAGTTTGTGTCAGATAAAACAACAGTAAATACATTTAACAATACACGCATATCTACAAACAGATATACACATATAAATATATACGAATCTATATATAGGTATGCCTCCCTTCAGGAAGACAAACATACAAATACATTTGCAGACAATAAACAAACCACTCTACATGCAGACAAACATACAAATATATCTACAAACAGACATCTTTTTCTTGCTACAGACAAACATATGTATATCCACACCTTCCTACCGGCTTACATACATACATACATACGTACCTACATATACACCTAACTACATATATTATTATCTTTGTATCAACATACTTGCTTACATGCCTACATATACTTACCTACCTACTTAGATACATATCTACGTACCTACATGCATAACATCCTATCTACATACAACTTACAACCTACATAGATACGTACATACTCACCTACCTACACATATATAACTAATTGCATATATATTTACTTTCCTACCTACATACACACTTATCTGTATATATAACTAACTACATATATCTTTGCTTTCCTACCTACATACACACTTATCTCTATATAACTAACTACATATATCTTTGCTTTCCTACCTACATACACACTTATCTGTATATATAACTAACTACATATATCCTTACTTTCCTACCTACATACACACTTATCTGTATATATAACTAACTACATATATCCTTACTTTCCTACCTACATACACACTTATCTGTATATATAACTAACTACATATATCCTTACTTTCCTACCTACATACACACTTATCTCTATATATAACTAACGACATTTCCTTACTTCTTACCTACATACACACTTATCTCTATATATAACTAAGTACATATATCCTTACTTTCCTACCTACATACACACTTATCTCTATATATAACTAACGACATATCCTTACTTCTTACCTACATACACACTTATCTCTATATATAACTAACGACATATCCTTACTTCTTACCTACATACACACTTATCTCTATATATAATAACTGCATATATTCTTACCTGCGTACCTACCAAAATACTTACCTGCATATTTACATACCTACGTACAAACGTAGACACTTATTTACATATACGTTAAAATTTGGCAAAGTATTCTATATATATACAATCATAGAACAAGTTAAGAAGAAAATCATTGAATATTTTATAGAAATTAATGAAACTGTGATTCCTACTACTAAAACTCAAATTAATAAGTTCATGTATTTCTGGTAAAAAATATGTTAAAGGTTTGTTTCAGTCCATTCTTCAAAGTTGACACGAGATAAAGTCAAAAAGGCCAACTTGTATTCATTAAGTAGTAGCCAAGCGTCCAATCCATGAGTATCTTTACATTTGAAATTACAGCTTTCGATCTAACTTTTTACATTCTGCGTTTTTTAACATGAATTATAAAATATGGATAATATGACTTGGATTAAAAGGTTTTTCGAAAAAAATATGTAAAAAACATTAGGCTGAAAAGCGATGGAGCAACGTAATGATTTATTATTTTCTAGGCTTCAGGTAACCAGTCTAAACTTAGTAGTGATTACTGCTGGATGAAAAGTTCGATTTGCCAACAAACTTTAAAATGATCCATAAAATGAAAAATTACTTTAGGCCAATACGCAACTCCGAAGCAAGTTAGCGGTGATGGATGTTTTCAATTTTTGAGTGTGGCAATGAAAGAACATCCTTCGAGCTACCCGCTTAAACAACACTTTCCAAAGTACTCAGACAAGGAATGTAACTCCACTTTGTAGACAACGTTTTCCCCAAAACAAACGAATAAAGAAAGACAAGAAAGTCAATAAATGTTGTAATAATCAAGGCAGGTATAACTTGTTCCCGGGGGATCCATTTAAACTTATTGACACTTTGTTTCACAAGATAAAACAAAATTTACCAGTTTTATTCTCAAAGTTCCTGTGACAACATGAGTCGCTACGAATAGTAAATTATCCTTTCCGGTTTTATATATATATATAACATAAAAACATAATTAAGAGTACACACTAAATTGAATCATACTAGAAACAAAAAATAATGTTTGTTTAGCGAGTAAGGTATTAATATTGCAAGAGAAACGGAAAAAAGACTAGAAAGGAAATGCATAAAAAGTAAACAAAACGAAAGAGAATGATAAATATAGTAACAAAACGATAAATATTAGTCTAAATCTATAATAAACAAAACGTGGAAAGCAAGTATTTGAAATAAAATACATTGCACATTGTAATTATTATTAAAATAACTTACAGTACAAAATAAGGAAAATACATATACGATAAAATAGTACGAATAAATGACGTTCAGGTAATACGGAAAAAACAAAACAAAAGAAATTATTACTAATATAGTTTAGCCTGGCGATCACAAATTTCTTTACATCGAATTTTGTGAACTTTTTAACTGATAAATAAAGAACAAATATGTAGTTAAATTAGTAGTTCGCAAGTGTAAATGCATTAGTTTTGAAAGATAGATTAAGGATACAGAATGAAAGAAAGGGTATTAGTGGTGACACGTGGAGCAAAATTCATATAACACCATGATATAAGACACATTTCCACTTTTTTATAGACTTTCGGCTTTGAATTTAAATACACATAAAGCAGGGTACGCAATTAGCATCTAATAAGGTCATTATTGGATTTAATAACAAAAGAAAGAAAGAATGGGATCATTTTTAACAGTGTCCTTTACATTAGGTCGTCAAGAAATTAATGTCGCGTTTTGGAACACTTTCATTAACCACCCCCTAAAAAA
>NW_013666656.1:271451-296990 GCF_000517525.1 Limulus polyphemus | reverse complement strand
GGCATTAACAACCTGATTGTAAGATGAAAAAGCATCATCGATAATAATGGAGACTATTTAATTTAATAAATGTTTTGTTTTGATATATAAGTTGTTCGGATTTTTACATCTAATAAAATCGACATTAATTTCTTGATGACCTAATACAGTTTTTGTTTCCTTAATAACGGGCACCCTCAACTACTTAGAAATAAAATTTAATGTGATGAGGATTGCACTGAAACCGAACCATGCATCAAATCTCTAAGTAGACAATTTATAACATAGAAATCCAACACATGGTTGTGGAAAGAATCTGTAACATCTAATGGCTCATTTCATTAGGCGTGTTCTTTCTGTTCAACAGGACAAAAATACAATCATTAAACGGAACAGAAGGGGCAAATAGAACAGAACTATTAACGATGTAACTGGGGCCATGTGACACACATTAACAAACGGTTATACTATATAGTGGAACAATATCCAAAGTAAGAATCTACCTTTTTAACAACGATATAAAAGTTATGTTTCGGGGGTCATTTAATGAATACGCATCAAAGTCAAAACGTGTTTGTTTTTCTTGATTAAAACATGACGTTGTGAACACGAGTAGAAGAGTGAATAACTTTATGTTTTCTGTCATTTAGAATATATGCATCTTCTTCTTTTCATTTTTAGGTTTGTAAATAAATCACAAAGAAATATCTATTTAGGCTAAATATCTTTAATAAAACAATCTCAGGAGTTTAAAGAATTGAATGAACGAAAGTTATGTTTTCTTCCTTACGACACATAGAACAACATAAAGTAAGGTATCGTGTATCAGGTTATAGCAGAAAACCAAATACGAAAAGGTATTCACAGTTTAACATAGTCGGTTCTTGTAGCAGAAAACCAAATACGAAAATGTATTTACAGTTTAACATAGTCAGTTCTTGTAGCAGAAAACCAAATACGAAAATGTATTTACAGTTTAACACAGTCGGTTCTTGTAGCAGAAAACCAAATACGAAAATGTATTTACAGTTTAACATAGTCAGTTCTTGTAGCAGAAAACCAAATACGAAAAGGTATTTACAGTTTAACATAGTCAGTTCTTGTTAACATTCTTCTCCAACTCGTCCTCGCTGATAAACACCAACTAAAAGTTGGTTGTGTAGCTCAACCGGTGAATTAACATTCTCATTCATTTAATTTTAATATACGAATTTACAAATTGAATGGATAAACGTGTGGCAACAACGTCAAGTAAGACGGGCGTCCTTTGCCTTTACCAAAACTAAAATAACTAATTTGGAAGATAATTATTCAATAAGTATTTCCAAAACACTATTGGTTTTTTTAATTTATTGTGTAGTGAAGAGTTATTAAATAAAACCAAGTTAACAGTATTATTACTTTGTTACTTATTGTGTAATGGACAGTTATTCAATAAAGTCATGAAAGGAAAGCAGAACGCTACACGGATCGGCTTAACCGGTCGACAAGGAAGAATATAAACCCTCGTGCAATGGTTTTTTCCGCCCCAATAAATTCCCGAACATGGGGTGTCAGAAACATATCTGCCTTCGCCGTGACTCAACTGCAAAGTAACCGTTAGAAGTGTGGATTTTCTGTTCGTTTAATCAGCAGGGAAGTCAGCTCTATGAGGTGAAACTAGTCCTAATGTTGATGACTCCGCAAGATAAGTAATCTGACTAATGCAGTAGGAGTTGTATTTCACGGTTCCACAATCTGTTTATCAGCGTAATCGAGTAATATCTAATTTATTATTTAACTGCACAGTTATCGATTGTTACAAATCAAAATAATCCACGCAGTTATTTAATGTGCTCGTCGTATCAATTAACCAATGACCAAGTACAGTTCTGTACGCAGAATATATATATATCTAGATAGATAAATAAACAAACAGACGGGTGGATAGATAGATCACGTCTTTAGAAGTTTTGCACAGTTTATGTAATCACATATCATAACTTTTCTGATGAGCTTTTCGCAGTATACACCAACTAAAACTGTTTGTAGTAGTTGTATGGCGAGAAAAAATAATCCAATGGTTAGTTAATCATTAACGTATCAGGCTGCTAATCGAAAAGTCCAAAACAAGAGATAAACACGACTGCACTTTCAGCTGTAGATGCGTTATAAAAGTGACAGTTATTCCTGTTCTTCGGTTCAAAGACCTGGGCAAAGCCCTTGTGACGGGGGGGGGGGGGAGGTTGATAACTGGTTGTCTTCCCCAAATTCTGGGGGAACTATACACGAACTATAGTAATCTCTAACCTCTGACCTGCTTGTTTAGCTTCAAGTGTGCATTATGTGTTTAAGTCGAAAGCTCCTGTTCCTTACCGCAAAGATTTTACAAAAGTCATAAAGGAGGTAGTTGTCTTATAAGAGTATAAGCAGGAGAGTTGTCTTAATAAGAGTATAAGCAGGAGAGTTGTCTTATAAGGGTATAAGCAGGAGAGTTGTCTTAATAAGTGTATAAGCAGGAGAGTTGTCTTATAAGGATATAAGCAGGAGAGTTGTCTTAATAAGAGTATAAGCAGGAGAGTTGTCTTAATAAGAGTATAAGCAGGAGAGTTGTTTGTATAAGACAACTCTCCTGCTTATACTTGTATAAGACAACTCTCCTGCTTATACTTGTATAAGACAACTCTCCTGCTTATACTCTTATTAAGACAACTCTCCTGCTTATACTCGTATAAGACAAGTCTCCTGCTTATACTCTTATTAAGACAACTCTCCTGCTTATACTCTTATTAAGACGACTCTCCTGCTTATACTCTTATTAAGACAACTCTCCTGCTTATACCCTTATAAGACAACTCTCCTGCTTATACCCTTATAAGACAACTCTCCTGCTTATACTCTTATTAAGACAACTCTCCTGCTTATATCCTTATAAGACAACTCTCCTGCTTATACTACTTATTAAGACAACTCTCCTGCTTATACCCTTATAAAGTATAAGCAGGAGAGTTGTCTTATACGAGTATAAGCAGGAGAGTTGTCTTAATAAGAGTATAAGCAGGAGAGTTGTCTTATAAGGGTATAAGCAGGAGAGTTGTCTTATAAGGGTATAAGCAGGAGAGTTGTCTTCTAAGGGTATAAGCAGGAGAGTTGTCTTAATAAGAGTATAAGCAGGAGAGTTGTCTTAATAAGAGTATAAGCAGGAGAGTTGTCTTATAAGGGATAAGCAGGAGAGTTGTATTCTGCAAGTATAAGCAGGAGAGTTGTATTATACAAGTATAAGCAGGAGAGTTGTATTATACAAGTATAAGCCATACATAAAAAATCAGGTTTTGCTCAAGTTTTGTAAAGTTATCAGTTAACTTCGTAAAACGTTTACTGGAATCTCTAAAAAGATGTTTTTTTTCAAATTTCCGTTAAGTTGGTTTTAACTCTCTGTAAAAATTGCTTTTGTTTGAATTTTAAGAGAACACATGCTGAATTACGCCAAAATGCTTTAAAGAAAGAAACACAGGATATCAGAAATGGTTTGAAAAAAATTAGAGTTTTATTGTTTCACTAAATTTAAACAGACTTTAAACTGATATTGATACCCAGATTTACACCTCCAACTATCTTTATAAACAATCAGTATACTTAAATTTACATGTCCTGTATAGCTAATTAAGTATACTTTTCTTACGTATGTACTTATAAAAATTAGAATGTATTTTTTATCAGTTGGATACTTTCGTTGTTCACGGTATTTTCGGCCATGATATACACTTCGAACCATCAGGCAAAGTATAGATTTCGCAAAAAATAAAACTAAGAAACATCTGATAGCTGTATTTTCAGTTTGCAGCGAATGTTAAATGGTTAAAGTACTGAACACATTTTACACACCAAATAATTACACCTAACTTTCAAATCAGAAGGAATTAACTACCTAACAAATTATCTTGTTATTATAACAGTTCTTACACCTACTACTATTAGCTTCCCAATATTTCACCGGATTTAGGCGGTCAAACCATAACATTTAAAGATGAATATTAAACAACGTTATCAGGAACTGAGGTTACACCAGTTTAAATATGGTTACTGAGCTACACAAATTCTACATTTAATTACCTCGTGTTTTTTTTTCATTTTACTAACAAAAAATAACGTTTCACGCCCTTTCAGCCGTGGGGGCGTTATAATGTGACGATCAATCCCAAAATTCGTTGGTAAAAGAGTAGCCCAAGAGTTGGCGGTGTGTGGTGATGACTAGCTGCCTTCCCTCTAGTCTTACACTGCTAAATTAGGGATGGCTAGCGCAGATAGCCCTCGTGTAGCTTTACGTGAAATTCAAAACAAACAAACAAAAAAAAATAATAAATAAAGACAACAATACTAGACAATTGGTCTCGCTTCGAATGTTTACGGCATTGTCTTCTCAGTTCAATTTATAGTTACTGGAAACAATGTGATAAAAATCCGACATTCAACGCATTGTGTAATGTAACAGTTACAGTTTTAGACGTACAAGAGATATGATGTACTTCAATCTTAATTACACACAAGGTAGTTATAAAGTAAGTTCGGGAATTCGGAATAGTCTGTAGAATGGGCTGTTCATTCCGCTAGTTTCCAGAAAGGGTACTATAGGCGTCGCAACCATTATTCTGTCGCTAGCAGAGGGTGCTACCAACCAATTTCCTTTACCGTAGTAGACAGTTCAAAATTAGGGACGGTGAGAGATAGACTTAGTATATTTTCCATAAACAAACAAACAATCCATCATTTCTGACCACCAGTATCCCATGATTTCACTCAGATGACTACTGGTTGGGAGAATTTATGAATATGCGGGTCTATTGGCATAACCTAGCAACCATTCCTGCGCTGAAGGATGGCGTTGTGACAAAGGATCGAGCCAACGCTGGGGAGATACTGTAATATCGAACAAAAATATCACGATCAACACAGAAGTAAAATGATATTGTGGTATTATTGAACATTCGCTATAGTAGCACCCTTACTGCAATTTCCATAAGCCAATGGAATACACTTTCCGTAATTATTTATGTACGTACGCCTTACACTTTCGTCGTTAAACAAGCAGGGATAGTTTTAACATTAAATGATTTCTAAATATATCAAATACCACTTGGAAAAGGAATTATAAAAGTTATCTCAGAAATTATGAAACCACAACTGCTACGTCAGTGGTGAGTAGTTTAAAATATTGGTAACATTTCTTCGTATTTATGAAATATAAAGATTAACATTGAAACTCTACAGATATGAAAAATTATACCTTTTCCAATCAGTATGTGAAAGTTTTCTATCTCTAGTCTTCCTATAGAGGACTTCGATACCCGTGGTGGGCAGAGCACAGATAACCCATTGTGTAGCTTTGTGCATAACTTCTAACAAACAAACCTATAGAGGACTACCGAGAAATTCTTTTTTAGCGCTAAACAGATGATCATCCACCAAAGGAATGACTTCCTAGAGATACTTTTGCGTTAAACGGTTGGTCGTCCTCTAGAGGAAACACATCCTAGAGATTCTCTAGTGCCAAGTACCAGAGGACTTCTGAGAAATTTTTCTTTAGTGCTAAGCAGATGGTCATTCTTCAAAGGAATGACTTCCTAGAGATACTTTAGCTTTAAACAGATTGTCGTCCTTCAGAGGACTAGTCTCCTAGAGATACTCTAGTGGTAAGCAGATGGTCGTCCTCCAGAGGAAAGATTCTGAAAGCTATTTTAGCATTAAGCAGGTGGTTGTACTCCAGAAAAAAAAATTCCTAGAGATACGTTAGAGTTAAGAGGTTGGTCGTCTTCCAGAGGAAATACTTTCGTGAGATACTTTAGCATTAAGCGGATGGTCATTTCCTAAGGATACACTTCCTAGAGTTACTTTAGCTTTAAACAGACGGTCATCTTCCAGAAGAAAGAAATTATTCAGCGTTAATTCTATAGGCGGTCGTCTTCTAGAGAAGTGATACTTACGAGAGTCTTCTTTAGCACTAAACAGATAGTCTTTCTCTAGAAGTAAGACTTCCAAGAGATCTTTGTTTACAGATAAATGGATGATTGTCTTCTAGAGAAAAAAAAACAATTTAATAATGGACGAACTTATACTTTAGTTAGAGAGAAGTTTAAATATCCACCAATAAATTCCTGCGTCATAGAAAGAGGATTACCAAGTTTATCGACATTCAAAGTTTAATTGGATTAAAACACAGCAATATTTTCAAGCTTGAAGGTTCCAGATAAAAGTACTGGTCAAACTGGTTTAGTAAAAATCACACAGTACGAAGTACAGCGGTAATATGTGTACTCTTAACAGTATTCATAACACGGTGATACAAAATAAACTGCAGGAAGAACATATAGTTACAAACAAATACAATACTAGTTTATATGTAATTCAATGCACGAAAGTTTGTAAAGAAAAGCTGAGGCTGAGACGACGAAGGAAAAAAATATACCGACATTAAACGTTCTTCGTACAGCACACACACACACGGAGACCATGGCATTCAACCTGACAGTCTGAGCCAATTAACTACATTAATCTGAAAGGTAATCTATCTCAATATTCCGCTGACGCCACACCGTTTGTGTAAACTGCCATGAGAAAAACCATTGGGATCACTGAGAAAATACATAAGCCTCGGAACAAGATACACGAAACCTTATCATCGAAGTTCAAAATCTAAGCCTACACAATAATGACGACCACCCACCTTGGAAGTTCGTCTGCGTTTTCAGTCACGGATAGCTTTGTGAAACATGAATCAAATAACTTATTCGTACTTTTTTAACTGGCAAAATAAACAGCAAATTTCGCTTTGGGGTGTTTTTATGGTTTTAGTCACCTAAAGGTTTAAAAACTTATATTTATTCACAATCTACAATTTTGTATGACCTACCATCTCTCTAATTCCATGTGAGTTTTGTATAAAGGATGCCTATCACACTTATGAGAGAGCTCGGTATGGCTAGGTGGTTAGGGCGCTCGACTCGCAATTTGCGTATCGAGGGTTTCAATCCCCGTCTTACAAAACATGCTTGCCCTTCCAGTTGTGTGGGCGTTATAACGCCTCGGTCAATCCCACTATTCGTTGGTAAACGAATAACCCAAAAGTTGGCTGTGGGTGATGTTGACTAGCTGCCTTTCACTGCTAAATTAGGGACGGCTAGCGCAGATAGCCCTACGTGTAGCTTTGCGCGAAATTCTTAACAAACCAAAACACTTCTTAGCTTATAGCTTAATGATAATCTGAATAAAGAAGTCTTGTTCATACGGTTGGCGAGCTGGTATTCATTTATGGCAGCTTGACGTAAATGATACCTGGTCAATGCTTTCTCTGAATGTTGTTTTGATAATGCATATTTAAAAAAGTAAACACTTTTCACCGTGACATGCGTGATATATTGGGTTTCAAAATACGTGTCCTTTTGCTGTTTGATGATGACCTTTCTGAATAGGTCAACACTTGTAGGTAATCGCCTAAACGAAAAACAGACATGCAATAATAAACATACAGGTAATACCCTCTATAAACAAAGATAATGTGTTTGTCGGTGGTCGTTATTTCAAAAATGATGAAACCTAATATTCCAAAACCGTTATATCAGTAGTGACTAGTTTAAAATATTCGTACCATTAATCTATATTTTGTAGATCTGAAAAAAAAAATCTCTATTAACAAGTGACAGCTTTCTAACACCATTCATGATTGAAGCTTCCCGAACTTTTCCTTAATCATGGTTTCTCTTTCTACCAATTTTCTTCCAGGCAGCTTACACACATATCCATGTCCTACTGTATCTTATGTGTCTACATATATGAAGCAGGGATACCTATCTGGCTTTCGGTGACAAGTCGTTATGAGAAACTAGCTGAATTAATTTCGATGATATATGATAGAGGAACTGAAATAGGTATGTATGCTACCACTCAAAATAGTAACAGAGAGCAGCTCCTGCTTCCACTTATGGCATCACTTTTTAAGCTCAGAATTTCCGAGTAACTTTACTAGTAATTCTGTGTATAAATTATTAACAACTTACTAAAACAATGGCATGGTCTAGTGGTTAAGACGCTTGACTCGAAATCTGAGATTTGCGGGTTCGAATCCAGCCACTAAACAGGCTTGCCCTTCCAGCCGTGGGGGCGTTATAATCCCACTATTCGTTGGTAAAAGACTATCCAAAGAGTTGGCGGTGGGTGGTGGTAAGTAGCCGCCTTTCACTGCCAAATTAGGGACGGCTAGCGCAGATAGCCCTCGTGTAGCTTTGCGCAAAATTCAAACCAAACTACCAATGAAACAATTAATGCAACTTAACTGTCAATGGGAAGACGAGAATTTATGAACGATCATAGTTGTTCCATTCATAATCTGATATCTATGAAGCGATAAAGCAAGTTATTTTTAAGTGAACAATAAGTTTCCCTAATTGTCTTCAATAGTTACTATACTTGAGAACCGGATTCACACAAACAACTAAGTCCCGGTGTTAATTGCAGTGCACAATAGTGTAGTCGATTGTGTAAAGAATGTCAGACCATCATAATAACATGTACGTTTTAAGTGTTTCTGTTTACTGTAATATTGAAAATTGCTAAACTTTATATCATCGTGGGCCCTTGGGGTATTGTGACCCACGGTTTGGGAAGCGCTGAATTAAAATATTAAAACTTGGAAAACTTCATCTTTATGGAGAATCATGTTACCGGCAGATGATATTTTCTATTACTTTGGCAATCAATAGTTCTTAAAATCAAAAGCAAATCCTAGAAAATACCGTGTTTAAACAAGAAAACTAATCTTATACTGTATATCAAATAAGTTACAGAGTTGATCAAATAACTTAACGATGTGAAATAAAATTGAGAAGCACTAGAGAAAATTATTCTTAATATGAAATTCAGATAATTCAAAAGATAAGAAAGAAATAATATTAATAAATATTGTTTCCAAAGTATTGGAATATAAGGGTTGATGACCAATTCAAACGCTGCACTTTAGTTTATTTGAATATTCCAACTATGTTCTTCTCAGATGCATGCATTTTTTTTCTCCTTTTTACCGCCCTGTATACAGAATAGTTCTAAGATATATCACCAGTAAGCTAGGAAAAGCCTATACAAACAAGATTGAGAAAAACGGCGAATCCTTCTCACATATATACATTTAATGTTACCATGGCAACAGACATAAAAGATCCTCTAGCACATATCATTCAAATAAAAACAAAGATAGATGTATTAGAGGGGGTCACTAAAGCTTCATGTCAGGTTTATTTGTTTGTAGTTAAGCATAAAGCTTCACAAAGGGCTATCTGTGCTCTGCCCACCACGGGTATCGAAACCTGTTTTCTACGTGGTAAGGTCCGCAGACATTCCGCTGTGCTACTGGGGGGGGGGGGGCGTAGCTTTTTGTTTAACAATAAATACAATCTTTATGTAGCTGAAAAAGAAATTACTGGTTTAACTGAGAAACGTACAAGTGGTTCTCTCTGTCTTCTCTCATTCTTTTTCTTTAATGTATTGTAAATAGTGATTAATTTAAGTATGACGTTTTCTAGTTGGTTACGTTCATTCACAATAAGGTTTTCATTTAATACAAAAACAACTAGGAAGGTGGCATTATAAATGTATATGATTTGGTTTGGTTATTGTTAAACACAAAGCTACACAATGGGCTATCTGTACTCTGCCCATCACGGGTATCGAAACCCGATTTTTCTCGTCATAAGCCGAGCATGTGATTTTTCGCAGGAAAGAGGACAGAAAGATAGATTGTAGTAGAATACAGCATCAATTCACGTTGTAAACGCGTGAAGTTGCGTTAGCCACGAATTAAGAAATATATACACATTTACAATTCGAAAGATCATATTCTACCTTTTCCAAAAAAATACTTTTAATTATTTTTCCTCTAGATAAGATGCGAACAAAATGGAATTACACTTACTAAAAAGAAAAGATGGTTTCTAAAACAAATGGAAAAGCTGATGATAAATTTTACTTATCCCTGAAACAAACACCAGGTGTCATGAAATTTATTCCGCTAGTCCTAAAATAAAATCGACATTGTAAAAACACTCTTGATGATGACTGTAAAGTGGCGCTTTTCTCCTTCAATCATCAACACGTGTGCAGAAGATACTTTTAAATTACATTTCTAGCAGGCAGGACCAAATACAGAAAACTTCACACACGTCATCTTGCTATAGTAGATGGGAATATATCGTTCCCTTAGATAAGTGTGGAACTTAGACTGTAGTTTGAGCCACAGAATAGCATGTTATCCTCATGATAAAACCTCTCTCTCCAGAGCTTTTCCCAAAGCCAATTTTTTTATAGAGTTAATGACTGTGTAAGACGTAAATCCCGCAACTCAAGCTAGGTTTTCTACTATCGATTCTTCTTTATGACTCGACTTTCAGTCATAAGTTTAACATTTTCACTTGTTTTGTGTTTTGTGTTGTTTGATCTTTTATTGTTCTTAAGATGGACCAAAAGTGAATCAATACGTATTTTCTTTCAAATCAACTGACGTACCACCAAAGAATTAGTGTGCTTTTGTAATCCCTAAAAAAGTAACATTTGATGAACTCTGAAAAAAAGTGAAAAATAGTTTTTCTTACAATTCTAAAAACAGTTTGATAATTTGGAAATACCATTATGAAGTTAACCTTCTGCATAAAATGGTTCTACATGAAACTATCTTACTCTCAAGTAGTCCTCCGAAGGGTCAGCACTAAGTTTACAAATTTATAATGCTAAAATCCGGGGTTCGATTTCTTTCAGAGAACACAGATAGCCAATTATGCAGCTAAGAAAACAACAACAACTATTAAGTAATGATATACTGAATCATCTAACAAATGTGGTTCACTAATCTTTACTACAAAAATTTTTAAAGGGTTAATATTCCATATATATTAGTAAACGAGAAGTGGAACATCCAACGCGAAGGATATCTTATGCACGCGTGAGCACAGAGAGCCCTGCGGTTCTGGTCTAGTCGTCCCTATTCTTCAACTACTGACCAGAGAGAAGGCTGTCAACGAACACCATCCGCCGCCGCAAAGGCCTTGAAACGAATAGCGGGATTAACTAATACTTTAAAACGCTCTCAAAGATGAAAGTGCGAACCATGTTCAGTGACACCATGTCTCGAGCCCAAGACCCTTCAATATGCAGCCCGAAAACTTCCACTAAGCTACCCACGACCTTATGAAAATAGAAAAGGCTTTATGATACAAACTATTATAAAAAAAATTATAAAAATTCCTTACGAAATTATCAGATAGTCTTAAACCATAGAAGGCATACACCAAAAATGTTCAAATTTATTAAACTCTAAAACATTTCCAACATTATCCTAAACAATATTTTTTTGATATTAGATCTATTTTTATTCTTTAAAATAATTTTGAGCAAGTAAATCAGGTTTTCAGAAAAATGTGACTTATACTACCATTATAGCAGTTTAAAGCTACTACAGTTTCATAATTAACACGACTAGACTTTATCTTTATTCAGATGTATTTAGAACATTTTAAAATTTTCAAACTTTTACGCGGTTGTGCTGCATGTAACTATATTCTTATAAACAGAATGTCGATAATCGCCTACGACCGAGGTTATATACCACAATGGTCATTCAGAAGATTTTGCACTCGCCTTGTCTGTATTACCTTTCCTTTGGAGTAATGAGTATATCCAAGTGAAGAGGTAATACAGGTTAGTATGATCCAGGAATTAACCTCCTTTAAATTGTAATGAGAATTATTACTGATGTAGGTTGTCTAGAATTGTGGGATACTATTCTGTGATCTTTGTTTGACAAAAAGTGTGCCATTTACACTTTTCATACAGTGAAGAATTATTTACCATTCCACTCTAGTAGCCAAAGTTTTTTCTTGTGTTTTTTAATACCATCAGAATCGGATCAGCTTACCTACTGAGTACTGGAAGATATTCAAGTTGTAGAAAGACCATCAATAGTTTGAGTATATGTATAAACAAAAATGTTTATTCTTTATTCAACTCTTGCGTCAGTTTCACTATTCTTGCTTCCTGTTCTCATTTTATTACTTTGCAACCATTTTCTTTGAAATCTTACCGTATTATAAACTTTTAATTTCTCAACTGGTTAAAGAGAGCGTAAGGAACAAAGTACACCAAGCAGAATTTCCAGTATTTCGCCACGACCCTAAAGATCCTTGGCACAGACGAGAGCCTTCCAGGCCGGCAGGGTGGACTGGTGCTGCCCTGAAACGATGTGCAGTAAATGAGATGAATATACAGAACAATAACGATGCGTATTCTTAGGCATCACTTCATTCTATTGCAGATCTCTCCCAAGGATATCACAATCACAATGATTCACTTGTCTCTAGCCTTTTAGAAAAGATAGGGGGTCCTTTATTATTTGAATGCTACCATTATATTTGCCCTCACCATGTACCTGAACTTCCATTTCACAATTATGTTAGCCCAATGGCGAAGAAGAACTGAATAACTGGATAATTTCCTCAAAAGTTTCAGGCAAATTGTTTCCTGGAATGAATGGACTAGGAAACAGGTAGAGCAGTGTCTGATGCTGAATCTAAATGGTTCATCACTTGACACAATAGAGAACTTGTTTAAGGGGAACACAATGACCTAGAAACAGTTGTTGCTAAGTTACATTAGATTTGAATCTGTGGAGAACAGAACTAGTCATATGGTTGACTTCAAGATTAAAAGCATGGTATCCAAAAGAACTTGGCCATTTAAAATGATGGTATGAGGCGACATCATGGAAGAGCTTTCCTAACATATCATGCTTGCATTGTAAAGAAATCTTCACCAACAAGTTTATTCAGGAGCTGCTGAGTAAACCCATCTGGTACCATATGTGTCTCAGAAGCATTTTGTCTCTGAAAGCAGTTATTTCTCAGGTAAAATGGCTTTAGAAAGTCACATTAACTAGATGCTGGAGCAAAAGAAGAAGCCAAAAGCAATGGCTACTTTGGCTGATCATCACGTAAGCAAACTCAAGGGTGTGCAACAATCATCAAATTGATAAAACTGTCGATTGACATCTCCTCTGCCACAGGCACTACCAGATGTTGTGATGCAGCCATCGTGGCTTCCTAGCCCAGATGATAAGGCTGTACCATCCTTACAGCAAGAAAGGTCCTCGATAAAACGTCCTTAACGTGAATGGTGGACCATATCTTCTAACTGTGACTTACCAGGTCACTTCATATGACAAAAATATATGTAAGCAGTAAAACTTCTTGTTATGGATGGACACCTTAAAAGAATAGTCAGAAGCTTTGAGAAGATCGTCTGAAGGACCCAAGCTTGGCACTGCTTGCCATGCAGAGATATTAAACATGACCATATCACAGATTGGCAAAGATAGTACTGATCCACATTACATCTGAAACTTTTATGGTCAGTTACAAGTACAAGATGGTGTGTTATAAGCCTTGGACACGTAGTAGCCAACTTCTAAGACAGAAGATACTTCAGACTTTGTGTAATACAAGAACTGAAAGGCATCAAGGAATGTCATGCATCATTTCATATATCCTGAAGTGAAGTTTTTGGCTGCTTATATATTATATGGTGTAAACATGTCTGGTGTCCAAAGACAAACCTGGCCTAGTCAGGGAAAATGTTTGTCAACAATTCTAAGCTGTCCCCTGCAGAGAATAGTCCTGGCCATAGGTGGGACTCTTCCTAAAACTGATAAAGGAAATCACTACGTGCTGGTCATCATCAGTTACATCAGAAAGCAGGCTGTAGCATATTTCTTTATTATAGTCCTTCAGTGTTGCTAAACATTGTGTAGTAGGATTCAGAGCAACTGAACAGATTCACATGGATCAAGAAGAAAACTTCTAGAGCCAGTCATATGTAACGCTCTATCGAGAAGTAAGTATTCAGAAGATGTGCATTTCACCATATCACATTTAGTCTGATGGCTTGGACGAATTAGTGACAGATTATCAAGTATATTTGAAAAATGAATGAACTTACTGGAATAAGTACCTACCTATTTTCTCATATGAAAGCATAGGGTACAACTAAGCATTGTTCGGTAGGTTGTTCACTGGATCTCCTGATGTTCACATGAGAAGTATAGCTCCAAGTGGATCCGATATATGCCTTTCACCGAATACAGTTGTACAGCATTCACAGGAATATTTGGTGTGACTGCATTTTGCAACAGGTCAAGTAGTTTTATGTTCAATGAGATATTATGACAAAACACTCGTGGAACAAAACTTCGAGTCTAGTAATTAAATATGGCTATGATATGTACCTAACGTGCTAAATCATGTAAGTTTTAGTTGTACAAGTTTATATCTAGTATGTCGACAGCTCAGTGACAAGAAACTCAAGCTGCAACCTTCATGTAGTGTGCTAAAGCACATTAAATATAGTGGCGTAGGACAGTAAATAACAGGCCTCAAATCTGACGAGGTTTTTTTTTCCAAATTAGATGGAAATTATTATACATTTTCTTGTTTTTCTTATCGTTATGTGGGACTGTGTCCACAAACTTAGAACTGAACATCAGTAGGCTACTCTGTACTAGTGTTTACAGATTAGCTATAGTCTAATATCAAGTGCACATGTGAATTGTCATAAAAAATATTCAAAAAGCTATATTACAGTGTTTACCACTCGCAGCTTCTTAGATACATTAGTATTTGTTCCACATTACAAGATTTCATAAACGGAGCTAAAACATTTTCACAAACGGGGATTTTCCTCAATATCTTCGAAATACACTTTAATTAAATTATTAGGTAAATTAAATAATCTTCTTATTGCCAATTATGGACTTCATGGTTTTAGTGAAAATCACGACATCTTTAAAACTATCATGTCTACACATTATTTTTAAACTAATTATTTAAGGCAATAAAAAACGGTTATGATAACTGCAACCCCATTCGTTTTACCCCATGTAACTTACTATTGTATATAGTATAAAATTACATTTTTAGTTAAGTAATATTATATTCCCTTAATTACTTTGTCCTAATCTCCATTTTTTTTTTTTTTTTGCTTCCTTTACTATTATTAATGAAAGCATTCTTGAATCTCATCGCATGTAGTATGCTGGTTCATACATAATACTTCTTACATTATTTTATCTAGCCTAGTGAATTCTTAAAGTTCAGAGGGATTTTTCAAACTTTTTGGCGATGTATCGTTCCAACTATGTGAATAGTTTTAACAAAGGCGGGTTGTTCAAAGAAGTTAACTAATCTTATTTTGCTTTAGTTACCTGTTGTTCTGGGTTGTTTCATGTTAGAGTTACATGCTATTAATTTATCGTGTAGAAGTGGACAATAAATGTTTAGAACTAGCCGAATAGGTCATGCCTGGAGGATATAGTTATGTTATAATGAAATTACCAATAGTGACATGAGTTTCGCACGTACTCTGGGACTGAAGACACTGTTCTGACAAAGAGAGCAGCTTTCTCAATGTTAAACAGACTTTAAAGGCATTGAATGTTATTTATTTTACAGCAACGATAGTAAGTTAATTATACCCTATCCTTGCTTTAAGGTTACTTTCATTTACAATATTAGTTATTATATTTATTGTAAGTAATTTTAAGTTTTATTATTGTTGTAAAGATTATCTTACATTGTTAACTTAGTTTTTGGACTAACCTAAATCTTCTAATCTCGCCAAGTCAAACTAAGTTTAACTGTTACCACGGTGTGATAGTTTTTCTTGAACATAGGCCCAAACAAGTGCAACGTTTACCACAGTGCACACATACAGTGTTGATTGAAGTTATAACGTATATATATATATAAGAAAACACTGTAATACTGGACTATTTTATTCTTTTTCTCTCCTCTATTAATTTTGCTGTAAAATTTTATCATGAAGAGTGACCTTTGAAGTCACAAAACTGGTTGAAGAAATTAATAGAGAAGAAAAAAAAAATAGTCTGATATTCCAGTGTTTTGTTATTTGAATCCACAGATGAATCTTGTTGGTGGTATAGTTATATATACTTTTATTTGTTATTACTTATAACTTAATTTATTGTTTATTATAATGATTATCCTGTTAGCTTAGTATATGGACTTAGGGCTAGTCTGAGCCTTCTGGGCTGGCCACACCTTATGAGATATTATTGGTTTTATGGCCGAAAATTTCGTTAATGTCGAGGATAATGTAGTTTGAACATTATATTCAATTATCTATGCTCAGTACTAAGATATATATATGTTTCGTTCTGATCTATGCACGTAGCTTGCTTTGATCAGAAGTTAATATTAGTTTCTCGTAGAGTATTTTCTGGTGTATATATCTTTGAGTTTGTTTATTTTCATTTTGTTTGCATTTTCATTTTGAGTTTCATATTTACTGTTTTTATATAATTTGAGTTTTTACTACTTTTATTTCGATTTGTGACCATTTCAAGCTTGTGAATTTTACTACAAGTTTATTAAGTTCATCCTGTTTTGTGTAATTAACATTATAACCAGTATTATGTTTTGAGTTTACTAAGTATTATGTTCAGTCATAATCGTATATGTTATTAATTTCTGCTTTGTTTATTTTGTCAATGATTACTTCAACTTTGAGTTATGACTAACCCCTGATTTTACTGTTCTCTGTTTAGGTCTTGAATTTTGCATTTGTTTATTTATTTAATGTTTATTTTTTTATGACTAAACCACACGATTACTTTATCCTTCTATTCTGTATTACATTTATTTGCATTTGGTTCTTTTGTATCTGATTCGCATATATTTACTCTACCTTGTACTCTGAGTTTGTAAGTTATATTAAATTTTACTGCACATCACATAATATTCAACCTAATTTATGTGTTACCTTGTCTTTATGTATGGCTTCAGCCTGACCTTTAATTTTTATTTTAGGGTTGTACTTACCTCATTTATTTTAATTCCTTATACGAGACCTTCGAGTTGTGCCTTATTAAAAGTATTTTTAGATTTGCAATATCTTGCTTTGTTCGACCGTGATCTCCCTAAATTTTAATCTAAATTCTATTACTAAGCTTATTTTATCCTGAGTTTAAAGGATACGGTGATCTGAAGTAACTTAATTTAAGCTATTTTTTATATTTGATTAACTTAAGTTTATTTACAGTTTTATTCTAAATTAAATCTTTCAGGTAATTATTTTTGTTTTACTATGTTAGCTTTCTCTAGTTGGTGGAGCCTGTTTTGTTTTTTTAATAACTTCATTTTTGTTTGTTTTTCTCAACGTTTTACCATTACTACTTCATCAGGAGAATACGATTACTGCACGAACTACTTTGATTCAGCTTTGTTGAAATACAGTAATAGTGTTCTCCTGATGACGCCTTGCCGGCGGAACTTTGAAAAATGCAAATAAAATAGGTTTTATTTTCTGATCCATAATTACTTAATTATGTCAATAACATTTTATTTTGAATTACGAATACTGAAATCTCAAAGTTCTCTTTGTGTATCTTTCAGCAACTGTCTTCCATTCTGTCTCGGGAAACTACAGAAGCTAAGATTTCCCCCAAATTAACATATATATTTGGCCTAAAATGCTTAAATTAGAGATAAGGAAAGGGGGAACTTAGCAAGAGATAAGGAAAGGGGGAACTTAAATTAGAGATAAGGAAAGGGGGGAACCTAGCAAGAGATAAGGAAAGGGGGAACTTAGCAAGATATAAGGAAAGGGGGAACTTAAATTAGAGATAAGGAAAGGGGGAACTAAGCAAGAGATAAGGAAAGGGGGAACTTAGCAAGAGATAAGGGGAACTTAGTAAGATATAAGGAAAGGGGAACTTAGCAAGATATAAGGAAAGGGGAACTAAGCAAGAAATAAGGAAAGGGGGAACTTAGCAAGATATAAGGAAAGGGGAACTAAGCAAGAGATAAGGAAAGGGGGAACTTAGCAAGATATAAGGAAAGGGGGAACTTAGTAAGATATAAGGAAAGGGGAACTTAGTAAGATATAAGGAAAGGGGGAACTTAGCAGTTGAAAACTTTCAGATTTCTTCCTTCTATAACTACATATTAATGTATATTCAGGTATTTTCAAATTTGTTCATTCAGGTGTGCTGCATTTAATCCCATATTCATAAACAGGAGGTAAATAGTCATCAATATGCTAGAATAATCACTTCTAATCAAGATTACATACCATAGTTTAATTCTCAAGCGTGTGTGCTCATATGGCTATACTTCTGTTTGTTTGTTTGTAATTAAGCACAAAGCTACACAATGAGCTATCTGTGCTCTGCCCACCACGAGTATTGAAAACCGGTTTGTAGCAATGTAAGTCCGCAGACATACCGCTGTGCCACTGGGGGGCGCTATACTTCTGTATTAGCAATCCCCTAGAGTATGGATTATACCCAAGTGAACGGGTGATGCAGCGTTTGTACAGGTTGACATAAGTTGTGTCTCCTTTAAATGTAATGAGAATGATCACTGACGTGAGCAACCTAAGATTGTGGAATAACACACAAGGGCTCAGTGAAGACATATTTTGCCTTTTTAGTGCTGTAACACAGCAAGAATTGAAAAGAGGACAAAATCATTTTGTGTATGTAACATAAAAACTTTTAATCTTTGTCCTATGTTTGTGTCATTTCACTTTTCTTATTGTCCCTGTTCACTTTACTGATCAGGGAACATTTCCTTTCGTATATCCTCCCTATTGCGTACTTTTATCTTACCTATACAATTTTACCTGCAAATACCACGCTTTGTTTATTTTTGATTTGTGTAATCATAAATTCGAAATAGATCAAAGACACACACAAAACCTCGTTCATCAGTGAAGGTTGCGCCGAAACCCATGAAACAACCTCTGATACAAGCAAATCGCATTACTCTCCCTAACTTAGCAAAACCTCGTTCATCAGTGAAGGTTGCGCCGAAACCCATGAAACAACCTCTGATACAAACAAATCGCATTGCTCTCCCTAACTTAGCAAAACCTCGTTCATCAGTGAAGGTTGCGCCGAAACCCATGAAACAACCTCTGATACAAACAAATCGCATTACTCTCCCTAACTTAGAATTTTAAGCAGTATTTTTCTTATTCCGCTTATTATTTGTCTTTGGCAAACATAGAATGAAACTGAAATTTAATTGTATTCTAAGTTCATTTCTTTCTTAATGAAGCCACTAATAAAGAACAAAAATAAGATTTTTACCTATTTAGTGAACATTAACAAGAACACGACTTTTAAAGATCTTTCTCTGAATAACATAGCCATAGCTACAACATTACAAGTGACAGTATTCTGTTAACATTAAACCCAACAAAGAAACGACAAATAAAATCAATCAGGAAAAAAAATGCACCAACAAAACAATTTCTCTGAAAATAAGAGATATTCAAGGCTTACTTTCTTCTGGCAATTTTATTCGCATATAAACAAAAGCTCAGAAGTCAGAAGTTCATTTTAACCAGCCGGCGACGCCCGCATCAGACTATGTGATAATAACGTTAACAGACGCATCACAGATCTCTTTGTGTGTGCGTAGCAGCGTTTGTTGTGTTTCAAAAGTGTCGATGTTACATAGAAAAAAAAACACATCAATTTACTTAGAACTGAAATAGAGGATAACTTGCATTTTCAAAGTTTAACCGCATCATCGTGAATGTCACTGATGACTATGATATTGTAAGACTTCAACACAAAAACACATAAGCGATAAAAAAAAAGACTATAATAACGACAGGGTTTGGTATATTGATCTGACGAAGGATGATTGCTTGAAACGTCATCTTTGTAAAATAGATTATGTTTGACAATTTACGACCCTATCATAAAAACATTATGCTACCTTACTACGACATATGGCAGTTACCATCAGATGGCGTTATATTTATCATAAAAACTAGATGTACTTTCTCGAGGTCCCTAATAGTGTTCTATTTCAAGAGTAAATAAAACCAAAATTAAGAGTAACAAATACTTATATTTATTGCTTTTGAAGTTCATATGTCATGCTGTGTTGTAGTGTACAAAGTGCATAATTCTTCTCGTAATTCATGACATGCGCACGACTTACTGATGTCACGAGAGTACAAATTGTAACAATAAGTGTCCCTTATGTGACGTCATTTTAGTGTCTAATAACTGACTGACAGACAACACACTACTATACAGTGGTGCAAGTAGTTAAAACAGGTGACCCTTCCAGGCGGCCTTTGGCTCCCATTCGGAGAAATTACTTGTTTGTTGTTCAGCACAAAGCTATGTACTGAACTATTTGTATCCGAACCCGATTTTTAGCTTTTAAAGCCCTCAGACTTACCAATAAGCCACTAGGGGAGATCATATGAATAAAAGACTATGTAATATACATATATTTATACACTGCAGCATAGGTATAATACATAAACTCCCGGATATGCCAACAGCTTGCAATAATTGCTATCATTTAGTGGCTGTCCTTAATGCTCTATTTTTGTAATATTTGTTTTATTAAATCTTAGTTAATTGCTGCCTTGTGATGAAATACTCGCGATGTATTGTATAGTCGATGAGCTATAAACTCTATATAGAAAGGCATTGATGGAAGCACGTGTTCTAAATCAATAAACTCCATTTGTGATATCGATTTCTTCATGCTCAAAATCCGTTGCTTTTGGGGAAACCATTTCCTCCAAGTGTCGAACAGGAATATTTTTCGTAATTTTTGGACATGGCAGATTTGTACCGCTTTCGCGCGTGCTATGTATTTGAATATTATGTATATTGCTGGAAACATGCATCTGTTCAAGAAAAATTCCTTTATACAACATTAAGTAGTTAACTGCTAACGTATACACGATTCATTTAAGAACCCAACATCTCTTTTGAATATATCATTAGGTTATAACAAAATGTATCCTAGATTTTTTATATCAATAATTATCATAATATATGTCTCCCGGTGGCACTGAAGTAATCTTACAGTGCTAAAATTCGGGCTTCGATTCCCACGGCGCAGATAGTCTATTATGTAGCTTTTTCGTAAAACAAACTTATAAGACTTGCAGTTTGTATGTGAAGAATAAGATAGTTTATTATCACCGACTGCCCTAATGCTAGCGGTTACTGCGACCAAATAAATCAAAGCATCACAATTCAAACTTAATTTAATGCTAAATTCTAAATCTAAATATTGGACGAACTTTCATATCTAAGACGAATTAATTTATTTGAGTTGAATATTGTGTATGTTGGGTGTTTCGGTTTTCTTGCGACCATAATATTAAATTGTTTCTTCACCCATAATTATATGCAAATCTGAAATATACCTTTTCAAGACTGATTAAACCAATTCGGTAATATCCTGATTTTTTATATATATATTACAGCAACTAAGTATGAGTAGTTACCCCTGGAGGTTTATAACGCTAAAAATCTGGTTTTCGATATACGTAGTGGGTATATCACAGATCGTGTTGTTTTGTGTTTACTAACACACAAACATAAGTAACCTTCACGTGAACAAGTTTAGTCTTAAGACCACTGACTAAATGTTTTTGTACCTCGCTACACAAAAACAAATCTTTGTTGATATTCGAAGATATATACCCATCAAGGATCGACTTCCCTATATCGAACACCCCCGAAATGAAGAAAACACCGAACTCTCCAGCTGAAGAAAGAGTATAGACCAAACTGCTACAGACAAGTTAAGAAAAGTTTCAGTAAGAATATTCTTGTCCAGAGGAGTCGACCTTATTAAAACGTTGTTTCCAGGCAAAGAAAGAAACATTAAGAATTTGTAAGTTAAGGAAAGAAGTTTCAAATGGTTTCAGTAAGAATATTCTTGTTCATCATGGGGTCATGTCCAGAGGAGTCGACCTTATTAAAACGTTGTTTACAGGCAAAGAAAGAAACATTAAGAATTTGTGAGTTAAGGAAAGAAGTTTCAAATGGTTTCAGTAAGAATATTCTTGTTCTTCATGGGACCATGTGTAGAGGAGTCGATTTTATTATAACTTTGTTTACAGGCAAAGAAAGAAACATTAAGAACTTGTAGGGCATGTCATTTTACAAAACATGAGCTCTCTTTATTTTTAGTGAGAAAGTTTTTTTTGCATACCGAAAATCATACAAAAAAGAATTACATGTACAGTGTTCCATCAACAGTGTTATCTTGCGGTTTAGCGCTTTTTCTACGCACTAACATATATACTGTTGATTTAGCTATATCTCTACATTATTTACACGTACATTGCAAACCATGACAAAAGTTGTTTTAAATTACAGTTTTTAATTAAATTACTCAAATATTCTAACTTTATAACACTCATCAAAACCCCACCAACCATGTATAATAGTTTCTTTTCATTACACTTACATAGACGTATATATGTATATAAAACTAAATACACGTGTGTAACGAAATTTCACCTGCTTTAGTATACAACCAGAAAAATTAACGTGTTAAAATACCCACTACGTACCTGCAAACCTACTCATTCAAATATGTTAATGAAAATATGATAAAAAATTAAGAAAATTTAAATGTTCCTATAATTACTTCATACAGTGGAAGATTCAACAAATGCCGAGAGTTAATGTCCAAAAAATTATAAAAAGAACATTCTAATATTTCTGTGTATATGTTCTTTTAATTTTACATATTTATATATGCTTGTGCTGGAAAAATGGTTGGTCATTCTGTCAGACAGATCGATTTTATCTGAAACTTTCGTCACACAGGCCTTCCAAATGCTCACTTCTTCTGTCACCATATGTCACAATTTTATATTTGGTTTTTGAAAGTTAAACAGTTCCAGGTTTATAACAATATTTATGATGCATACATAGTATTTTGTCAACGGAACTAAGCGGTTAAAATATATGTTCAAGCAAGATAAATTAAACAAAGCACGATAAAGAACAATAGCATAAAAGTTACAAACACCAGGCATTACAGGTTTTGATGTCACGAATGTCTTAAATATTTTATTCATGTCATACAGAATAGCAACGCAAGCTTTATCATAGGCTCATCAAATGAAATTGTAATAACGAGAGAAAAGTGTGTTCAACTTATTTCTCTTGCTAAAAAAGAGAATTCTAAAATATGTGAAGTCATTAAAATTCAGAGGATTGAATGCATTATATAAAAACGATTTTGAATAAGCAAATCACCAAGTCATGTGACAACCGCAGCCGATATAAATTCGCAGTAAAATGGCATGTATCGGAACTACGTTTTGACATTGCTAAGCGGTAATAGGTAGCGTGATGCCACCAAAAGATTGATTACTTTTTGATCACATTCCTTTTCAATGCAAAATATTCATATTCTCAGATCATAAAATTGTTTTCAGATCGGTGATTCAGAATTTCCAAAGAATGGAATATCACTTGTATTTAATAAAATCGGAAAACAAAGGGATATGGATCAACTTGTAGAATCAGGACCATCCAAGAAAGAGACCTAAAACAAGTCGAATACAGCTGTCATAAGCAAAGGGTAGCATCTTGTACCAGGTGTGCAACCATGAACACAAATGGTAGTGGAAAGCCGCCGACATGCCCCAGGCAACAGAAGGCAGCATAATCAAGAGGAATATCTGTCAGGAAACTCAGCTTACGGCGTAAGGATTCGCCAAGATAACATTTCAAGTCGTACATACCCTTCAACCATCGTATATCTCATGCAACTGGAGAATGGAAAGCGTATTCATACTATTCATTACGAAGACATATCGACCACGTTGGCTGATGCAGCACCTAGGTATTTTTGTGCGTTCGGACTGCTGAAACGGGTGCTTGGGAAGCCTTCGTCCTTCTACACTAAATCGGTTTATGGGAAGCCTGCAAGGAGGTGTGAAGTGTTGGACAAGACTGCCTTACAACGTAACCTTCTACAATATAAACTTCACTGCATAAACTTCCCCATAAAATTATATCATTGCAGGGAAAACAGTATTATCCATAACCTTTCCCGATAAAATTCCATCATTGCAGGGAAAACAATATTAACCATGACCTTTCCCCATAAAATTCCATCATTGCAGGGAAAACAGTATTATCCAACATGTAACAAGATATCAAGTACTTCCTTAACACTACCATTCGACCAAGTCTAAAACAGCAAAACCGGACATACAAAATGATACTACACCAACCATCTTCGCAATGGGACGTAAAAAAAAGACAATTTATTCTACAGGTTGTCGTCTACCTAAAGCACAAAAAGACGAATAGTAGGATTATTTTTATTTTTCGTCATACAGCTTCTAATCACTCCATGCTAAAGCTAAATGTTATTCTCCTGCTTTCTTCAGCTTTCGAGGGTTATAATATTGTTGTTGTTTTTTCTCCGGTTCCATAGCATCTCTGCTTTCTGTCCAACTTTTCTGCGGGTAAATTTTGGTTCTAATGTAAAAAAGTAGAATGTAAAGTAGAGGGCAATAACTTTTTGACATTACGCTTACACCTTTTCCATGTAAACGTCAACCATTTTGATATTTTATTAATACAAAAGTTTAATACTCCTATACTTTGAATGGTTTTAAATTAATATGATATCAAACATTGCATTGAGCTACTTGGAAACTCATTATTCTATACTCGCCAGATGTCTAGTTACTGGGAAGCCGTTAACAGTATTCCAGCCTGACGTCCACTTACTGGAAGGCTCATAACAATATTACCCGCCAGATGTCTAGTTACCTGTAAACTTATAATTCTGTTCCTGAAATATGTCTAGTTTCTGAGAAGCCGTAAACTCTGTTCAAGACTAATGTCCAATCATAATGGGAACTCATAATTAAGTTATCCACCCTATGAATAGTTATTGGGAGGTTTATAACTCTGTTCCTGTTCAGATGTCTAGTTACTGGGAAGCCGACAACTCTCTTCCAGCCAAATTTTCAGTTATTGGGAAGTTTATAACTCTGTTCCTACAAGATGTCAAGTTACTAGAAAACTTGCAAGTTTGCCCTCAACAGATATCTACTTACTATAAAACTCGTAGTTTTGCTCACACCAGATGTCTAGTTACTAGAAAACTCGTGACTTTGCACCCACCAAATACCTAGTTACTGGAAAACTCGTGACTTTGCACCCACAAAATACCTAGTTACTGGAAAACTCGTGACTCTGTTCTCATTATATGTCTAGTTACTAGAAAACTCGTGACTCTGTTCTCATTATATGTCTAGTTACTAGAAAACTTTTAACTTTGCTCTCATCAGTTGTCTAGTTACTGGAAAACTCGTGATTTTGCACCAACCAGATATCTAGTTACTAGGAAACTGGTAATTCTGTTCTCATTATATGTCTAGTTTCTGGAAAAACTCGTAACCCTTTTCCCGTTTGATATCTAATAATAACTGAGAAACTCGTTACTCTATTTACACCTGATATCTATAGAGTAACTGGGAAACTCGTTACTCTATTTACACCTGATATCTATAGAGTAACTGGGAAACTCGTTACTCTATTTACTCCTGATATATATATATATATATATAGTAACTGATAAACTCGTTACTCTATTTACACCTGATATCTATATAGTAACGGAGAAACTCATTACTCTATTTACACCTGATATCTATATAGTAACG
>NW_013666656.1:268233-271049 GCF_000517525.1 Limulus polyphemus | reverse complement strand
CGATTCACATCTATATCTATATAGTTTCTGGGAAATTAATAAACTTATTGACATCTGATATCTACAGAGTAACTGGGAAACATCTAACTTTAGTATCATAAGACGTCCAGTTACTGGAAAACTCGCAACTCTATTCCCATCTGATGTCTCTTTACTGGGATACTAGTAACTCTGTTACCGTTTGATAGCAATATAATAACTTGGAAGCTCGTATTTATCACATCTGATATCTGGATAGTAACTAGTAAACTCTTAACTTTATTCACGTCTAATATCCATAACTTGGAAATTTGTAACTTTATTCATATCTGATATGAAAATAATAGCTGAGAAGTCGTAACTTTATTCACATCTAATGTCTATAACTTGGAAAGTTATTACTTTATTTACATATGATTTTAAGTAGTAACTGTGAAGTCGTAACTCTATTCACATCTGATATCTATGTAGTAAATGTGAAACTAGTAGCTATGTTGTTTATTTACTAGAAAATTCTTATCTGGACTCAAATGGTCATGTTTTAAACGACTGTCATATTTCATCATTGTTCTTTTAATCTATTATTCGATCGACAAGTGATAAGAAATCCTTCGTATTATGTCAGTCAATAACGAGTCACTATTCTGTATGTTAGACATTACACACAGAAGAATTACCTGAGCACGAGACAATAGTAGATATTTTAAAAGTCTGTACACAGTTAAGATAATCTAGGTATCTTAGAACTCAAGCGTTTAATTTTTTATTCTTTTTTTTCAAATCGCTATACGTTTACAGGCTCTCCGAATTAATAACTAAAATTCTGCATTTTAGTTAATTTTTTGCACAAATACAGTAATATATTAATAGTGAATTTTTCTTCTCCTCATCAACACGAGTAACTTCAGTAAATCAAGAAAAATCCAATAATAACCTAGGTATACTGTTATGATTTTCAAACAAGATATGTCTTTTTGCTGTTTCTCTGAACAACAATATGTTATAATACTACCAGTCCTACAAAGATCTAAAATACTGTTACTCTTTCGCTGTGTTATTTACCAGTTCTCTAAACAAAGAGTTAACGGTACACTGGCCAACAGTTTAAGAAATTAAATTATTTAATGATATTCCAAGAAACAAATATGAGTATAGTGTTGGTCGAAATTTCTACTCTGAAATAGCTGAAGCGCCTAATTTCTATGGTTCTGTGGAAACACCATTCGTTTATGATAATCTCACGGTTGCCAATGCACATGGATATTGATGCTGGACCCAAAGTAGTCCACGCGTTTTGCATTGTCTTCGACTGTTTTATTTATTTTTATATTAAAACTTGTTGAAATACCTTCTAGAACGTCATTAACAAGAGCATGTGCAGTTCAACAAGGTTACCTGTGAAAAAAATAAAAACATTACACAATAGAATCCAACCACAGAAAAACAGATCCCCAATTACATTATGAACATTGACAGAGACTACAGATAAGTAGTTATATAGCATTATAAACAAGGTTAGTTGGAACAATGATCTAGTAACTGGAAAAATTTTTATCTGCGCTCAAGTGATCATGTTTTAAACGAATGTCATATATTTCATGTTTTAATGTGTTATTCCATCAACGAGTGGTAAGAAATATTTCATATCATGCCAACTAGAAACAAAACGAGAAACTGTAAGTCAGCAGATGTTGATTCCTAGATTTTATTTGTATCATATTCACAAGACTTTCAGTTTCACTTTTGTTTTTCACATTTTTCATTTCAGATATTTAGAGGTTAGTAGTTAACGTTTAACTTTACTATTTTATTATAGGCGTATATACAAATCATTAGTTTGAAACTACCCAGACATGTCTTTCAAATGTCATCAAGTGTGTAGAAGAAGATTTACACTAAAGTCAACTTTGTAGCTTCCAAATAAAAAGACTAATAACATTCATTCTCTCCATGATATTCCATGTTTAACGTCTTTTTCAATGGTAAAAGCTGCTGATACTTCCAAAAGACAAACTTTAATAAAAGAGATCAGAATTACAGAACTGTTACTTACCCTTCCGGATATTCGTAAGTCTTATCATTTTAACACAAAATCATATCTCAGTTCTTGTTGGAACATTTATGTGGGTTGTATGTGAAAACAATGAAGGGATAACTTTTCTCACAAACTTTCAGAGAACTGGTAAGAATACCAGTCAAAAGTTTTTGTTGTTGTTTTTTATTTCTTTAAGCGCAAAGTTGTACACTACATTAAGGATCGGCCCACGAACTATAGAATTATAAGCCCTCAAGAAAGAGTCTCATGATATATCACACTACTGTGCTCTATCACACAGAATGTGTCTAATATTCAAGTCGACAAAATAACGTTTCACATATAGCAAAGTGGGCATCAATCATCGTTATTCTCATTAACCGAGTGAAATAACAAATTCTGCCTCTTATTGCTTTCATTAGAGATTTCTACATTAATCTCTCGAATAAAGTTAATAACAGTATGTTTATTTCACTAGATCTGCTGATACAAATATGTTAAACTGCATAACCTACTAAATTAGATTAAACAGTCAGAAATATGTTTTCAGTTAGAAGAAATACATATTTTATATGTACACACACACAGTCTTAAATACAATAGTGGACCTAATCCACTATTGTATTTAAGGCTGTGTGTGTGTGTACAACCTAATGTACACACACACACAGCCTTAAATACAATAGTGGACCTAATGTACACACACACACAGCCTTAAATACAATAGTGGACCTAATGTACACACACACACAGCCTTAAATACAATAGTGGACCTAATGTACACACACACACAGCCTTAAAT
>NW_013666656.1:265840-267395 GCF_000517525.1 Limulus polyphemus | reverse complement strand
CCTTAAATACAATAGTGGACCTATTGTACACACACAGCCTTAAATACAATAGTGGACCTATTGTACACACACAGCCTTAAATACAATAGTGGACCTATTTCGTGTAGATGGTGCTTTTTCACATTTTCTAGCATCTCACAAGAATTAGGAAAACTATCAACGAAAAAATATTAATTAATGTTTCAAACTTCTAAGTATAAGATTTTTAAAATTTTTCACCAGCTTTTCATGAGAAAATAAAATGTTTTCACTATATCAAACGTAGCAAGCTTCCTCAGTTCAATACTTTCAGTATTTTAGTCCTTGAAACAAACATGCATTTTTTAAGGTTCAAACGCCGAAAGCTATAAAAATCAAGAGATCTAAAATTTGTGATTAAAATTACGTAAACTGCTATGTTTTTTTTATTTATTAACAGTCCTGTTAATTTGTCCATTTCGAACTTAAAATCAGTGGTCAGTAAAAATAACATTTCAAAAATATATTTTGTCTCCCATAAATTATTGCCCAAGATACATTTCTTTCCATATCAGGACTCGTCAGTTGGGCTTGACGATGAGAAACAAATGATTATCTGAAATATTCCTCATATATACAGTATAATACATTATAAGTCAGGCTTATACGCCGATACTTGGCGAAGCGTTAGAAACCATTTTGAGTTTTAGAGATATGAGGCGCCAAGTGTAACTTTGCAATTTAAATTAAATTGTATTGCAGTTGATATATATATATATATATTGCATACTTCGTTGTCCTTTCATCTCTGTTACCCAGAAAATCATAATTCGACTGTCAGTTTATAAATATCACTAGTCTCTGTAAATTGACCATTTGGCTTAGAGACATACTTGTTGATTTATTAAATGAAAATTATATTTTATAATCTCGCTTTCCTTTTATTAAATCACCTGTTAATTTATTAAATTACATGCCGATTTATAAAATACAAACGACAAGTTAAAAATGTATACTTCCTTTTATTAAACTACACATTTATTTTCTACACGTACATGTCGATTGACAGACTTACGTAACAATTTATAAATCCACGAGAGGAATTAATAAAGAAAAGGGAAAATTACAAATTGTGTAAACTTAGTAACTCAAAAGAATTTACACTTATTAATAGTAGTGACATTTATAAACTAAGTATGCATTAAATAAATTGCCGTGCACCACATATATAAACATACATTTAACTTACACTGGATAAAAACAAAACACTCACATCATAAACAGTTAAATACTGCAGCTTCAAAATATCTTCAACTTTCATCAGTCAGCCAGGTCGATCCAATAGGCCAGCGGTTACCAAATTTGTGTCATCCACGCCCTTCTTTAATAACTAACTATGGTATCGTACGCGTTCTCCTCCTCTTCTTCTTATTTTAAAGGGCCTGGCATGACCGGGTGGTGAGGGCGCTCGACTCGCAATGTGAGGGTCAAGGGTTCGAATTCCCGTTCCACCCGTTCAGCCGTGTGGGCGTTATTATGTGACGGTCAATTCCACTATTCGTTGGTAAAAGAGTAGCCCAAGAGTTGGCGGTGGGGG
>NW_013666656.1:260714-264998 GCF_000517525.1 Limulus polyphemus | reverse complement strand
CTATATTTTTAATTAGTTTCATCTCAGTGTTAAGCAAGTCTGAGGAATATAATGGTTATTTTCATGCTATATTTTTAATTAGTTTCATCTCAGTGTTAAGCAAGTCTGAGGAATATAATGGTTATTTTCATGCTGTATTTTTAATTAGTTTCATCTCAGTGTTAAGCAAGTCTGAGGAATATAATGGTTATTTTCATGCTATATTTTTAATTTGTTTCATCTCAGTGTTAAGCAAGTCTGAGGAATATAATGGTTATTTTCATGCTGTATTTTTAATTTGTTTCATCTCAGTGTTAAGCAAGTCTGAGGAATATAATGGTTATTTTCATGCTGTATTTTTAATTGGTTTGATAAAAAGTTGATGGTGCAATAAATTTTAGTATTCGGTAATAAAATATACGTTTGTCAAAAAGAGTTATATTTGAAAAACAAAATCCCCATACTTTAGTTCCTATATAACCTTTTATATGACCACTTTAGAAATATGGAAAAAATTATCAGTCGTTTTTTTTATTTTTTACAAAATTGGCTAAACAAAAGTAGAAAGCTTATATTTACTTGTATGGACTTACACGCATATAAGTGATTACAATTTGTGTTTCTAAATGTTATTATTTCTCACTTAATAATTAGGATATTTTTGAGTAACATCAAGAGAAGTGCATTAAGAAGTTGCTATTATAAAAACAACTTGAATATTTTAGTAAGTATATAAAATATATTTGGAAAATAAACATACTTGTATCTAAATTAGTATGTGGAGTGTAAAAATAAATGTCAAAATGAAGTGTTATCATAATTAAATTTCATTATGTTATGTATTTTACTATTACTACCGGACAACACTCAAATTCATTGGATACTAAATACTAGGTATGTTAAGAGCAAAAAATGTAAAAATGAATATTTCTCTTTCAGGAATATTTTGTTGATGTTTTATCAAAACATTTTTACATTACAACAGAAGTTATGTACATTATGCTAAAATGGTTTTTGAGTTTCACTACGTCGTTACAAACCAAGTCGTTGTGTCCGGTCATACTTTATCTGACGATCCTACATCTTGAGAATAGCCCTTTAGGCTTTTTATAATCCACATAGTTTACGAGGACGACGGTTTATCGGTGCCTGTTTCAACAGTCCGATCGTACAGAAATCCATAGGTGCTGCGTCTGACGGCTTGACCTGTGTCTTCGTATTAAATAGTATGAATGTCCGTTTCATTCTCCAGCTGCTTGTGGTATGCTTCGATTAAACATGCATGTCGTGGCCAGTTGTGTACACCTGACTTACGTCGCTTTTCCAGACTGCGATCCTTCTTGGTTATGTTGTATACTGTTGCCTGGGTCACGAGGACGGCTTTTGCCACTGACCTTTATGTTGTGAATTTTCATCTCCACAAGAGGCCGCACTTTGCTGAACATGGTTGGGATAAAACTTGTTGCAGGTCTCTCTTTCTGGATGTTCCTGATGTCCTAAGTTGATCTATATTCCTATGTTTTCCAATTCCCTTAAGTATATTTGATATCCCCGTCTTGAAAATTTTAAATCCCTGATCTAACGCATCTTTATTATCAGCATCAGAATGGACTATTGCATACCCTTCTCAAAAGTGATCAGTTTTCGATGGCATCACGTTATCTACTAAACACCAAACAATATCAAAATGTAGTTCTGATACATGCCATTCCACGGCGACATTATGTTGGTTTAGGTTGCATATTCAAGATTGTTTTAGTATAAACTGATCAACTCTCTGTAGTCCAACTGGTTATATACGGAGGATTATATTCAACCAACTATTTTAACCACTGGAACATTCCTTATAGAAATATCGACCCAGTTTTGTTTATTCCAATTAAAAACAACCATTTACTAAAAGTAAAGGTAAAGGCACACAAAGAAAATAAGCAATTTAATTGGGAAAGTCTTGTAGTCGATTAATATAAAAATAGATAAAAGTACCAGTAACGATAGGCACGATATCTGTACTTTTCATTCTTTATGTGATTTCAGTCCAAACTATGATTGGTATTTTGAGTTACAAGTAAATCAAATCACGTTTATCTGAAGCTTATTCTTGAGTGATCTTGTATCATGGGCATAACAGCCAATCATAGTAAAGAAAGTCTGACAAAAATTATTCACTTTGATGACAAGACTGTACTGAAACTAGTGAAAGAATCTACTCTACTCTGTAGTTACTAATATTATTCCACATATTTTACACAGACTTCTATAACATGATAAGTCGTTAAAAACTAACTACTACGGTCGAAAATATCGAATACACCGAAGGTATCCAATTGATGAATCAATGCATTTCCATCATTATAACATTTTGTTTTATAACAGAGCGTACACGTAATTGGGACATTATATTAAACTAGCTACATTATTCATTGGGTTAATTTGTAGTTCTGATCTGTGTACGTTGCTTGCTCTGATCTGAATTTACTGACAACAGGAAAGAACAATAAAATTATTTGATGACAAATACAACATAATTTTCAAAGGTTACACAGATATTACTCAAGTACTTATGTTTCAGCTTAAAAGTAACTTTACAAATAGGAACGTTCAAGGAATTAATATTGTTTAAAAACAGTTATATATTTCACTTTTAGTGACATCCACTTTGATCTATTTCACTTTGTTAAAAAAATGAGGAAAACTTAATTTTTCTATGCAAAATAATATTTTACACTGAGGTTAAAAACAAAATTCCAGATCGTGAACCTCATGTGCCACTCTTATTACACAATATTGCTGGGATTCTAGCAAAATGCTAGAGAAAGCGTTTAGAAAATAGAAAAAAAAAAGCTTTTTCAGGAACTTTTTTTTCCATACCACAACGCTGTACATATATATAGGTTGTACATGATATTACAGCACTCCTTTATACGTGACACGTGCAATTTCACACGTACCAAGACCTCCGTCTTCCGGATTTTGATTACTTTTGTATGACACCAAGAAAAACATGCAATACCCGTATATCACACAGACTTACATTACTTTTCAGGTTTATGAAATTTTTATACATATTTGCCAACAGGGGAGTGATACAATTATCGTTAAGGGTCAGCCTTCCCATAGCGAGATACAACTCTCACAATCTCGACCAATCAACGTTGCAGTTTATCAGAAGGTTGTGACAAAGGGTGTCTTGTGTTATTTGTACCACTGAATAAGGATGAAAGAAGATGCCTTGTTATACCACCAACTGAAACTACTCTATTTCCACGTTCTATTGATCACTTTGTATTATATACTTTCAAAATTCTACAAAGAGCATAAAATGGTATTAAATAGTAATAGTTAGGCCCATGAGACATGTAATTATTATACTAATTCCTATACTCTTGATAAGATATATAAATTCATGGTGCATACTTTTAAAAAGCATTTAATTCTTAAAATTGTTACTGCTTCTTAGTACGTGGATCGGTTATATAATAATGTGTTTTCATAAACCATATGAATGTTCAATTAGTAATACATCTGAACAATAACTCAGCAACTTCTATCATCCAAAGTATCTCATTTATATTCTGTATACCCAGATATTTAGCAATCAGATAAAACATCATATAACTTAAGATTATAGTGTATTATTTTTATACTTTGTAAACCCAAAAATACAACAAAGCGGGTAAAACATTATGTAACTATAGGGTTTTACTCTGTAAACCCAGAAATATGACAAAGCAGGTACAACATCATGTAATGTAACTCCAGCTTTTACTTTATTAGATTTATACCCACAACGTAACAAAGCAGTAAAACATCATTTAACTCCAGGTTTTATTCTATTACACAAGCCTGCGATGGTTTTATTGTCTTGAACTTTGTACATGCTCTACAGTAATTCCTGTACTTTAAATCCAAAAATGATATCCATTTTTCTCCATAACGTACAGATTTTTCACAAAACGTCATATGTACCTTTAAATAAGTGAATCATTTTCATTGAAATCGGGTCACATTTTGGCAACCACTGGCTATAGATTTCTCTAGATCAATCGCGACGTGAGAGTCTTGTCGATCGTTCTATAACCTACGAGAAACACACTGCTACTATATAAACGGTTAACAGGCCGCATAACGTGTCATTTCTGGATATTATTTGTTTGTGCGTGCACTTTGACATTATTTTTTTCTTTTCAATATTATTTATTCGTCGCTATGGCAACAAGAAGTTGTTTAAAGGACCCAAACATATTCTGTTATAATTATAGTATTTTGGCACTTTTGTATAAATTTAAAATCATAAATAATATT
>NW_013666656.1:259208-260181 GCF_000517525.1 Limulus polyphemus | reverse complement strand
ATGGCCTTCAAAAAGTTGACGACTCTACATGTTTCGACGTTACAACGTCATCGCAAGAAGGTTCACTGATTTATTGCAACAATATTGCTGAATTAATATCAATGCTAGGAGTTGCAATCTATGAACCAAGTGAGTGGTGATTGTTCATTGATTCCTCCAAAAGTAGTCTAAAAGGTGTTCTCCTTCACAATGGTAACATATATGCATCTGTTCCTGTTGCTCATTCGGTTCACTTGCAGGATACGTACGAAAATCTTGAACTTCTTCTTAATGAGGTCAAATACAAAGAACATGGTTGGCTACTTTGTGGAGACTTAAAAGTCCTTTGTATGTTGTTGGGTCAACAATCCGAGTATACAAAGTGTCCATGTTTTTTGTGTGAATGGAACAGCAGAGCACAAAATCAGTACTGGATAAAGAAGCAGTGGTCACGAAGAATCAGCCTGATACCAGGATCCCAGGTTCGAAAAGCATTGAACGCGAAAGTTTGGTTGGCACAAAGAAAGTCTTATTACCTCCAATTCACATAAAACTGGGCTTAATGAAGCACTTTGGAAAGGTTTTAGACAAAGATGACGTCTGTTTCAAGTATCTATGTAGGCAATTCCCACCTCTTTCAGAACCGAAACTTAAATAAGGGATTTTTTGTTGGGCTTCAGATTAGGAAATTGACTTCGGATGAACAGTTCGAAGGGACAGTTGAAAAAGAAGCGTGGATTGCCTCTAAAGATGTTATGGACCCAAATTACTCGAATATTATCAATAACATGCTCGATAAATTCAAAGAGTTGGGTTGTAATATGAGATTGAAAGTTTATTTCTTACACTCACATATTGACTATTTCTCTGAAAAACCACATTACGCCTTATGTATTTGTATGTATAATGTATTATTTGTTATTTAACTTTTATATTTCTAGAAACTTATAACTTTCCCTTTTCGACTTTTAGTTTGTTTGTTTTGAATTTCGCG
>NW_013666656.1:246625-258229 GCF_000517525.1 Limulus polyphemus | reverse complement strand
AAGATTGACTGTTGTCTGTTACTTCCTGCAGCACTTTTAGAGAAGATTGACTGTTGTCTGTTACTTCCTGCAGCACTTTTAGAGAAGACTGACTGTTATCTGTTACTTCCTGCAGCCGCCTCTAAGTGTTTGGTACAATGCTAGCAAGTAATTCTAGGATCCCATGAGTGACGTAAAGGAGAATATGCTAGTACTGTTGGTAAAAGTTTCTAGACGAACTAAATATTGAGTTTAACAAGTTGGTTACTTCTTATTACATTTAACAGTGTTACATTGTAATGGTCATGTCAGGTATTATTGTATTTTTTAATTATTGTTTTGTGTCTTCATAAACATTGGTTTTTGTTTGTGCCGCAGTATAATTAACACACCTAATCCGACACGCTTTTAACTAAAACATATGGCATTAATTGTCACAGCTATGACGTTATATATTAGGGTGTTAGACAGAGAACAAGTTTCCAAAGAAATATCCATCAACAACTATGATTTTCAAGACAAGATCTAGTGTTATTTGGTTCACTAAGTAAGATATGCTATTCTGTCCATTTTTTGTTCCTTTAATTAATAACGTTGGTTATACTAGTTATTATGTGGAATGTAATTACTTTTATTTTATTTTAATTTATCGTTCATTATAATACTTTTATTATAAAGATCGCTTTGCATTGTTAGCTAACCTAAATCTCCTAAACTGGCCGAATCTTGCGAGATATTATTGGGTTTACGATCGAAAATACAACTGTATTCTAATCTTTATAAGTAAAAACATAAGAAACTATATTTATTGTGGTGGCCAAGTTTCACTCTAAGCACTCAGTTTGCACTGATCAGAAGTTAATATTATTATTAAATAGAACACTCCGTATCCATCAATTATTTGAAACAAGCGACATTCAAAACCTGCGTTATCTGCACAGAGTCGCACCTTTAATCGTTTAAACCGTTCTGGGGCGTCTCGGTACACTCACCGTCTGATAGAGACAGAATGGATAACTTCTGAAAACTCACGATGTATTCCATCAGATGTGTATTAATTATTGGTAGCAAGAGTTAGAAAAAGAGCCCAGGTTACAATTAACAATAAATAGCTCCACTCGCTATTGTAGTGAGGTCCCAGAAGTTTTCTGTTTCGATACTTTAGGTAATATAGTCTTTGTCCTACAATCCACTTTTGTAAAGCAGGGAAGCAACATCGCTTCAAAACAAAATAGCTCTCATGAACTGACTTGTCAGTTGAAATGAAAACATCTATAAAATAGACGCATACAACTGTTTTATACACGTACGTGTTCAAATAGGTCAAAATTTGAGTGTCATTAACTATAGTTACAGTTTACTTCCCATCGTTTATTTTATGCCTATTCGTTGATCATCTGGTGTATAGGATGTGCTAAGGATAAATGCATATGCTTATTTGTAACAAAGACTCAACTTTTTCTGTTAAAGAGATTTGATATTAAGCTAACAAAAATACAGAAATAATATTAACGTTTGGTGAAATATATATGTTTATTATTGATGGATTGTAAGTTCCACTTGTCATAGTTACATTTTATTGACTACCAATTAAGTCAGTAACCTGAAAATGTCAATATTTGATCAAGTTCACCGACTAAAGTATCAAACGATCAACAGGTATATAATGTCAATGATATGGATTTGAAATACAAAATTCTGATAAATAGCCTTTATAGACATATTTTTTTAACACTTAGCAGAATTCGTAGACTCTAACATAAAAGTAGTGAAATCAAATTTATGTTCAAAATCACTTGGAGAAAACAGTTATTACTTGGGTCTTCATTTTTCCCAAACTATCTCGTGGGTTCTTATCATTAAAATAAAGAGTAAAACTACCTTTATACTGTGCTTCCTTTGTGTTTTTACAAAAATTAGATGATCTAATTAACTTTTGTACTGACTAAATCTAACGTGAACGATATAATCCTGAATACAGAACACAAATGAGGACAGATTTAGTTTCATATATTATCAATATTATCAAAATATTTAATTAAAATATATATTGAATCTTCTACCAACAAAAACATCTTAAGGTGTTGTCCGTGAATGTAACATTAATCAAGGATTGTTTGGTTAGAGTAACTTGAGAGTTATGGGGTTCTTTGCTCCTATTTCCCCATAGGTTTTGATTGGACACTTGGGGTAGAGTCATTTCTTTACTTATATGTCTTGTTATTTGTGTAAGATATCAGTGCGTTCCGAGTTTCTGTAGATTGCAATCAGGTCAGGGAGCAGTTCCAGTCCTAGTCAGACATGCAACTGTCAAGTTTAGCTTAGGTGTGGAGTTCTCCTGTTTTCAGTCAAAGTGGGTATTAACTTATCTGAACATTAAGTTATCAAGAATAATCCTACCTATAGTAAATAGTCAAAGAGGGAGAGAATATAGAGCTGATTTACACAGAGAAGCTACTTGTAATTGTTTGATAAAGAGTATGTTATTGTTTACATGTGCAATTTGGCGCTTGTGTCGTTTTTTGACGCACATCAAAACCTTCCAACATTTTCACAATTCCCTGCTTTTTTTTTTCTTAACTAGTACACACCTGTCAGTTAAATCCTCGGATCTCCCACTGTTTGCTTGGTCAATTTACCTGCTGAAACTTTTTATACAAAAATACCGATAGTGTAAATCTGTTACTTTAATATATCTAATAGTTGAAATATAGTTGAATGGACGGCAACTGCCTGTTGTAGAAACACAAATATAGAGGAAGACTTTCGAAACGTCGCCCTCTACACTTGTGTTTCTGCAACAGGCAGTTACCATCCATTCATCTAAATTTCATCATGAATACTCTGCCTAAACAATTTATAAAAGAATATCTAAATGTTCCTCAATAGAAACCATGGTAAACCTCCCCTCAATGTATCCCAAAATTCTTTTCAAATCGTGCAGCCAAGAGAAGGCCTTCATTGATACTGTTATATAGTCCATTTTATTACCTAACACTTGACATGATATGTTACAACCATTAAAGAATTGAAATGTAAAATTACTATTTTCCATACAACCAAGTCTTTCAAAATAAATTCAAGTTTGTACTTATATCTAATGAGTATCGGGTAGGCTGTAACAGAACAACAGGAGCCAGTGTTCTATATGTGCTTTTTGTGTTTTGTACAAAAACGTAAGGACAAAAAAACAATGATACTACATATAATAATTACCTTATTTTTTCCATTAATCCCAACTTTATTTACTTTTATTAAAGCATGGTTGTACCTCAACTGAAAACTTGATCATAATTTAATCTTTCTTAAAAAATATTCCATTTTGACCATCCAACAAGAGAAGTCTGCCTGATTAGCAACAATGACAGTGAGTTTCTCAAGATGATTAATTCTTGTAATTTCAATTGACAAACACCCACCTTATCAATGAGAATTACACACCGTTTTAGCTTGTCTTCAAAAATACGGAAGGACTGATTGACCAGCAGGCACGAAGGCGAACAGACAGATAGAGATATAATAGAGGGAAAGGATTAAAGGCGGAAACCAAATCCTCTTTTAAGCTTGACAACTGCTGGTTTACTATCTAATTAATTTCTATCCACTGCTTTGACGAAGGGTAGTCAAATCATAGAATTACCAACGCAATATGTTCTACACTTCCAGACTAACGTCGAGTCTGTCACTAGTCGATCAAGACATCTTCCTGCGCAATCTTCATCACATTTTCATGTTAATAGAACGGACGAGGTTTAAGATGCTGAAACTTTGTAGAATGGAGGGCAACTGCCTGTTGTAGAGACACAAGTGCAGAGTACGACGTTTCGAAAATCTTCCGCGTTTCGTCTTCAGGTTGGAAGACTTTCGAAACGTCGTACTCTACACTTATGTCTCTACAACAGGCAGTTGCCGTCCATTCTACAAAGTTTCATCATGAATACTCTACCTAAACAATCTATCAAAGAGGTTTTAGTCAACTAAACGCTCTTTTTTGTGAGTAAAATAAACTTCTGGTTAGTGTTAACCGTATTAGTTGTGCAGCTCACTGGTAGTTAAAATATATATACGACAATATTGTTATAATGCTCCAAAGTTTAGGCTTGGGAGAGACGGTGGGGGGGGGGGTTAATAGTTTTACTTGATTGTATTTATCGAATAGCACCCCAGTGGCACAGCGGTATGTCTGCGGACTTATACGCTAGAAACCAGGTTTAGATGCCCTTGGTGGGCAGAGCACAGATAGTCCATTGTGTAGCTTTGTGCATAACTACAAACAAACAACCAAACAAACAAATTAAGCGAATAGATAACAAATTATCTGAAATTACTTATCAGCTAATAGAAAAAAACTAGAATGTTAAAGACTGATCTGTTTAAACAGGAAACTCCCTTGTGGATATGAACATGCAAAGTGACGTAAATCAAAGCAAACCGCGACGAAATAAACAAAAATAGAGGAAAAAAATAGACGTTGAAATGACAACGAAAATTCTAAACGTTCAGTAGTCCTACGTTTCTTTTGGTGGTCTCGATAAGAAGTAATAATTGAGTGTGGTGCCAGCAGCGTAGTGTTGACGTTATTTGATAGTGATTAATCATCTACAATGATTTTATCTTTAACCTAATTTCTCGTGATTATGTCTCACTTAAATTAAGCACACCGTTCAACAGTTTGTGTGTGTAAAAAAACAACACCGCACCTTTAAATACATTACTTCGCCTGTTCAAGATGCAGGAGTACTCACAGATTCATCGATTTACTTGTTACATCAAGTTCAGTTGTAGCTTGTGTACTACCATAAACTATCATAAAGAAAACTTGCATTAAACAGCTCATTAACCCGATTATTTCTAATTGTTAGAGCATAGGCGTTTGTAGGAATATGTGATACGAAAACAAATTTCACAATATACAACACACCATAAACTAACGTTACTGAAGCGCTTCGCATATCACTACACCTAACGCACAAAATTAGAGAGTAAAATCATAATTAGAAAAAAACTAAAAGAGATATTCCAGAAAAATTAAAAGACGTAAAGTAAAAGATAACCTTCATTGACGAACCTAGAAGAAATATGAAGATTGAAAGAAGAAAAATGAAAAAGAGAAATACAAACAGAAATGTAACAACGAAAAGTAAAGGATAATAAAAACCAGGAGAGGAGAAAAATAAAAACAGAGATCAGTGAAAAGAAAATGAATAAATATAAACAGAAAGATAAGAACAGAATGTAAAATATAACCTTTATGAGGAACAACAGAGGAAAATAATGAAGACAGAAATCAGTGAAAGGGAAAATGAAGAAATACAATGAGATGAAAGTAAAAGTTGACGTGGAGAAAGGAAATCAGCAGAATTCAAACCGATAAAAAAATTCAAAGACCACAGAAATGTATCCCACAAAGACCAAAATAGAAATAACACGTTCCTGCAGAACGATATCAAGAACAGAAAAAAAACAGGAGGAACTGGAGAAACAAAGGGAAGTATGGATTAAGTAATATGTGGAGAAAGGGCGAAACAGAAAAACGAAAGTAAAACAATTATTTGAGAGGAAGTAAAATGTCAATGGACATGAGAAGTAATAAACTAAGTATTTCAAAATTTAACAGCTATAGAGAACTTAGAGAAACCACAAAAAAGAAACATTTTGTAACGTAGTGACTTCAAAGTGTTATAAGCAATTTTCCAGGTGCCAAAAAAAAAAAACAATCCACAGAAATATAATTTACTTGTTCGACAACTGTCGTTATAAATAGCTCGTATTAACAAACTATGTGTATTTGTTTTGTGTATTTACATAAATGTGCGTAGTTTCGTGCAAGTAAGCTAAACTGTTCCCCATACACATAATTGTAACTTTATCCCAGTATATGGTATCGTTAAACCACTAATGACAAAATGTATTCAACTTATGTACAATAAACTGAATATGAAAACCTATTTTCTCTGCATTAGGAGTTAAAGTTTCTCAATCGACATTCAGTCCAGGCAGTTCAGGTGAAACAATTTAGATGTGCAGCCTTTCAAGTGTGATTAAACAAGTCGCTGAGTTAAGTACATTACCGAAGTCGCTGAGTTAAGTACATTTACCGAATACAAGCAAGGAACGTGATTACTTCTCAGTGGTTTCGGTTGGTAATTAGGTTTCTAAAAGACAGGCAAAAAAATCAATAAAAACGATTAGCCAGTTCAGACATCGCGAGTTAGTCACTGCCAAACGAAACTAATAGTGACCTACCTCTTGAATTAAAATTTAACAAAACTAGCCATAAAATACTTTTAATATTTGAGGACTCATCCAAATAAAGCCTCATAGTCGAGGATTTGTTAACATAAGCCAAAACATAAAAACTTCATAAAACTAGTGATGTCAGACATAACAATCAAGGATTATCTTAATATAGCTATTTGTCAGACATAACAGTCAAGGATTACATTAACATAGCTATTTGTTAGACATAACAGTCAAAGATTACCTTAATATAGCTATATAGCACACGTAACAATCAAGGATTACATTAATATAGCTATATGGTAGACGTAACAATCAAGGATTACATTAATAAAGCTATATGCACACATAACAATCAAGGATTACATTAATAAAGCTATATTGCACACATAACAATCAACGATTACATTAATATAGCTATATGGTAGACGTAACAATCAAGAAACACCTTAATTAGCCATATGTCAGACATAACAATCAAAGATTAACTTGGTTTGTATTTCGCTCAAAGCTACATGAGGGCCGTCTGCGCTAGCCGTCCCTAATTTAGCAGTGATTGATAAAGGGAAAGCAGCTAGTCAACACCACCCACTGCCAACTCTTGGGCTACTCTTTTACCAACGACCGTCACATTATAACGCCCCCAAGGCTGAAAGAGCGAGCATTTTCGGTGTGACGGGAATTCGAACCCACGAACCTCAGATTGCGAGGCGAGCGCTCTAACCATCAGGACATAAAGATTGGCTAAACTTAGCTATATAGGTCAGACAAAGAAATCAAAGATGAACTAAATATGTCAGGCATAACACTTAATAATTACCTTAATAAAGCTAAATATCAGACACAACAATCAAATATTAACTTAATAAAACTTTTTAAACTTAATAAAACTATATGATTGACATAACAATTAAGGACTAACTTAATATAGCCATATTTCAGACATAACAATCAAATATTAACTTAATATAGCCACATGTCAGACACAACAATCAAAGATTAACTTAATAAAACTATATGATTGACATAACAATTTAAGACTAACTTAATACAGCTATATGTCAGACATAATAATTCAGAATTACATTAATATAGCTATATGTCAGACATAACAATTCAGAATTACATTAATATAGCTATATGTCAGACATAACAATTCAGAATTACATTAATATAGCTATATGGCAGACATAACAATTCAAAATTACATTAATATAGCTATATGTCAGACATAACAATTCAGAATTACATTAATATAGCTATATGGCAGACATAACAATTCAGAATTACATTAATATAGCTATATGGCAGACATAACAATTCAGAATTACATTAATTAAGCTATATGACAGACATGGCAAGTGAAAAGTATCTTAATAGCGCCATATGTCAAATACAATAATGAAGGATTAATTAAATAAAATTATAGAGTATCACAACAATCGATGATTACTTAATAATATTATAAAACTAGTAGCAGAAACTCTATAACTTGAGTGCTTTTAAAACTCCACTTTCCTGATGCTATTTGTTTTTATCATTGCCTTCACAGCAAACATCTACTAATATACAATAACAGCCTTAAGAGCGTCTGCATCTCCACGAGTAAACCCTGACACAAAAATATTCCCTGTAAAGTTCGTCTGTAATCGAACTGACTCGAGCTGCCAGACAGCTCCCTATACGGGCTCTTGGTCTACCTCGAAATGGTATCTACAACAAGCTTATACGATAAGGTGATTGACAGCAAGCCTGAAAGGGTTTTCTGGACAGTAATTGAAAAATGGAGTAGTCGATATACAACAGCGGCTCCTACAGGAAGAGTAGCTAATCTAACAAAAGAAGCTATTTTATATTCTAACTTAAGCTTTATGACTCAAGTGTAACACTGCACCGTTCGATGTACTCACCCACGTTCGTGTTTTCTATGTGACTTTCAAATACATTCATGTATAAGAGGTAATATTATATGAATATTTTGATATAGGAAATAGATGGTATTTAGTAAGAATACAAACAAAGCAATATCTTATGGCTAGAAAGGAAATTTTAGAAGACTGAGTATATGATAACAGGGAATCCTAATTCATGGAAGCAATCTGATCTTTACTCACGTTATCTTGATTCGAAGATTCTATGAATTGTGACCCAAATCTGTCAGTTAAAAAGGTTCAGCTTTATGCCACAACATAACAATCATTGTCAATGAACACAGTTATGTGAAAATCAAGTGGTTAACATAACAAGAATGACATAATTATTCACGGTGGGTGTTGTTTACTAGCTCCTTCTCTCCAGTCTATCAGTACCAAATTAGGTAGAGCTATGCACAGTTAACCCTTTGTGTAGCTTCGCATAAATTGTTTTATAACATTCAAGGAATAATGAACACAATTTTCAAAAAACACGCTCGCATCATATGTATGTCTTACATGTGGTTCAGGAGGTTTGTATGTGGAAAGAAGAACAGCAGATACTCAACCGAGGACGGACAACTCCATAATGTAATAAAATAATAGGAAAGACAGAAGGAACAGCGTATTGATTACACAAACATAATAGTGAGAGTGAAGCATAATAACCGACCAGGCTGTCGTGACACAAGAGTAACGATGGAAACCATACAACTGGAACTGTATTATGGTGTCGTAACACTACAGTAACAATGGAAACCATACAACATGAACTGTATTAGTCTCGTCGTGACACTACAGTAACGATGGATACCATACACCTGGAACTGTATTAGTCTAGTCGTGACACTACATAACGATGAAAATCATACAACTGGAACTGTATTAGTCTCGTCGTGACACTACAGTAACGATGGAAACCATACAACATGAACTGTATTAGGTAAGCAAATGAAGCTGCGTGTGGGTGAGATAATCAGACCTGGTGTAAAATTTAAAAACACACACACTTAAAATGGGCATTTTTTTATGTTTGAAACAAAAATATTAAAAAATCGATTCTGATCTTTACTAGCCAACTAGCATAGTACTTGTGTCCTGCCAAGTTTCTTTTCTAATAAAGTAAAAACTAAAGTTAGCGTAAACTGAGATGAGAAATCTCCGCTGGCTGAAAGAAATGGCGTGTTTGTTTGTTTTTTCTAGGAAAAAAAAATTTAAATTCTTAATGAATATGATCAGATAATGTTAGTTCAAAATAGAAAAGAAATTTAATATCTAGAAAACTTATCTCTAACAACAGAAACCATACAAGAACTAAGATCATCTTGAACTTATTACAAAAGGAATACAATAAAGATTAAATATTTAGTAAGTTTTTATGTCGTTGTTTATTGTAACAGTGAACGGTAATCCTTTCCTTACTAACTTACTGTTACAACTACTCACAGTATACTATAGTGATAGTTGTAGTATGCTATAATAATAGATATTTGATTCAAATGTCTATATTATTTTAATTTTCGTTATTCTGTTCATTCATTGTAAGTATGATATTGCCATTAAATGACGCAGTTATTATCGATATCTGAATTTAAACAGTCTTCATTCTAAGGCATAGTAAAAATCGGTTATTTTAATAAGTTATCAGTTGCAATAGTTCTTTCGCCTGTATCTAAGGTATGTGAAACATGCCAGATGTTTCCCTTCCTTTTAGTTCATAAAAGTGAACATTTCTTTTTCACCAAAATTTTCAGAATTCTTCGCATGTACACGCGTTTGTTGCATGTGTGGTATATGTAACGTGCAGATACCATCTTTGGAACGTAGCAACCGTATTCTTAAGCTACTTAAACATTGTCAAGGGTCATTCGCCTTTTGTTACTGCTGAACCAGCTTCCCACGGAAGGTGTCGCTGGAGAATTCCTTAGATAATACTAATGTGTTCTCTGGTAACATCGGTGATGTGGAAGATTCGGAGTGCCTGAAGGCTGTGTTATCCTTATTTTTACCTTCGCCACCGAAGGTGGACGGAAGTTATGTTTTCACCTCTGAGTTTGTGTGTGTGTGTTTGTCAGCAATATTTCTCAAACGGCTGAATGAATTTGGACTATGACCCAACTTAGAAGTAACTAGTTTTGGGGGTCAAAGGTCAAGGTCACAGCAAGGTTACAAAAATCCCTATCTGTTAACATGGGTACCGATTTTTCACACTATTTTTGCTCTATAACTCAGTCAAAAATCGTCAGATCTTGATTAAACGTAGTGGACATATGTGGAATATTATTCCTCATTGTCCTGCCAAAAATAGTCCGTGCCAAATGAAAACAACGGTCATAATGACAAATTTTCGTATTTTTTCAGAGAGGAGGTATGCACTCTACAGAATGCTCAGCTAGTTATTTTCGGAATGATCAATTAACGTGGTTGGCTCTATGATAACGTGGGTAAAGTTGTTAATTCTCGCAGGTCTTGCTCAAATTCTCTTCAGATCTTCATGTCGACAGAGCTATTAACATCTATTAACACGTTTAGATTGAGTTATGTTTGACTGTCTCTCGTGTGTGTATCAACCAATAAACTATATTTTAGAATCATTATGAAATTGTATCCTATCTCTTTTTCTTTCTATTCAGTATGTCAGAAATTTACTCTACTTATTCTGCTGATTTTTATCAAATCTCAAGTGACAGCAGTTGCTCTACTTACCTGAAGATTATCAGTAAACGTGAATTTACCACATATCTGCTAGCTCAAACAAAATTTCGTAATCGCGAGGAGTTATAATATATATATATATCTTTTTTAGTAACTGAACTTACTGGCAGCTTATATTAGGCTTAACAGTAAATGAATAAGTGAGTATAGATATAAAGTAAATATTCCAGCTTGTCTTAAGAAAGATGTTTAACTACATATATCGCCTTACAACAGATAGTTCATTACACATACGTATATCCTCTTGGAGGGAATCTTCATCTAAGTAAACGTACATATATCTTATTACTTATATCACTGCTGTACTGCTAAACGCCGGTGTACTTGCGCAGTAACAAATGATAAAAATATCAATCAGTATTTCACGTATGAATGATCGGCACTTGTGTAGTTTTAAAATCAAATAAATGAATTAAATACAACGTTTTGCTGCACACAGTTAAGATATACTTATTGAAGCCATCAACGGTTTCCAATTAGGAAACACTACATGTTTCGGCATGCCTACATCATCTTTAGGAGTAACTTACAAGATTAAGGTTTCAATATTTATACAGTTGTTGTGTTACAAGTCATGTGATATTACGTTATAAATTATTTTATTAACTTACAAGCCAACTTTCACGGTATATGACGTCATTTGCCAATAGAAAGATTAGCTCTAACTTAATCTCTATTTAATCCACCTTTTTTACTTTACTATTTCCAACGATTCTCTATTTGCCAATAGAAAGATTAGCTCTAACTTAATCTCTAT